>NW_027413234.1:70000-179667 GCF_048544455.1 Silene latifolia
ATTAATATTAATTATTATGATATACGAAAACCCGGGTCAACTCATCTTAGAACCCGACTTAAATATTAACTAATTAATTACATCCGTCTTAAATAATTAAACTAATTATTAAATAATTATACGATCAATATGGGGTTATTTTATTTAAATACCGACTCATCTATTACTAATTAATCAAAAGCTTTAAACAAAACCCGAGTCAATTACGAACCCAAGTCATCAAAATCCCAAACACGGGCCTTACTCGACCCCCTTTAGGCTCGCCCAAACACACCCCATCACAACCCGACTCTACCTAGCCCCACCGTAGCCAACCACCAGCACCACGGTGATCCCCCACTGACGCCACCTCCATGACCGAACCCAGCCACCACCAAACAACCCTCGCCCTAAACCCACCTGATAACCATGACTTATACCACCCTTCAACCCGATACAAACTCAACCTCGCATCAACAACAAACCACCCAACCGCCACCTCTGGCCACCAACACTGCCACCACTGGAACACGGTGGTTCCAGGGTGGTCCCTCAATCCCTTCAACCCACTGCACCCTCCACAAACACCACCATAAACGTAGCAGCGACACAACCACACCCAACTCCCCTATTTTCGCGAAATACCGTCAGCCACCACACATACCACCACCCGAGATCAGCCTACCTCCACGACTAGAGCCGACTAATCCCCACGAACCCAACCAACCCTGATACGTACATTTTATATAGTCTTATTAGCCTACTTTATGCACGTATTTCTATGCTTTTATCGTGGTTTTATGCTACGAAATGCCCCGAATATGCTACTTTGGTTTGTTTTGTCTTATTTGCAGGAATGAACCCAAAAGTAGTGAAATCAAGCCTTTTACCATCCTTTTAGCATGCATTTGGAGGAAGAGTGAATTTGGAGCGGGAATGAAGCTATTTTGAGATGCGCATTGGAGTAAAGAAGTTAGGCGAGCCAAGCGAGTGCTTCAAATTGCTAGTGCCTAATTTGGAGAGCCATATCTCGAGTTCTACAGCACATATTCAGGTGATTCCAATTGGAGATGAAGGTTTGTCCTTTTAGCTTTCCAATGCCACCGGAATCACCCTGTTTGCCCAAGTAACGAAGAAATGGCAGCCGTTTGAAGTTCAGTGCGCGAAGCAGGAATTATGCGCTGAGAAGTGCTCGATCGAGAAGTATTTCTATTCGATCGAGAGCCCATTTGCTCGATCGAGAGCCACTTCTTCTCGATCGAGTGGTTTAGGATGAATAAGTACTCGATCGACTATTTTTCCTTTCGATCGACCAGTTCCTTTTATGCCTTTGCTCGATCGAGTGATTTAGTTACTCGATCGAGTGGATTTTGCTGACGGGCTGGGCTTTTTAGTTATTTTCCGTCATTAGGTTTAATTAAACTCCTAATTTCTTATAAATAGGAGTGAGGTCGTCAGTTTATGTATGCTTTTTTATCCGGAGACACTCTGACTCTCTCTTTTCTCTTGGAACGATACACTGTTACTTTGCATTTTATTCCGGATCATTTATATCAGTAATTTCTTCTCTCCTTTCTCTCTTTTTATTTAATGTTTATTATTCCCTCTCCCTCTTTATTTATTGTTCTTATTTATTTCATGTCTAGCTAAATCCCCTTAGTATGTTAGGATTAGGGAAGCCGTGGTAGCAATGTTTTAACTGACTTATATAGATTAGTCTTGCGATAGGAATTGTATTAGGCAATTTAATTGTTATCCGGTTGAATGAATGCATGCAGGAGACCATAAATCTAGTTAACCCCGACCTGGATCGAAAGATTGGAAGGGAAGACTTGCTTAATTACAATAGGGTATTGCAGTGAGGGTGAAAGTTAAGCTGTTTACGCTCTAGGGCGGTTTAAGGACCGAAAGGTGACGACCATAGCTCTTCTTATCAATAGTCTAATCGCCTTAGTATTCATGATAGTATAAGATCTGATAGCTGCCACGGTGGACCGACTCCTAGCATACTTCCTTTTTCTTCTGTTAATTTCTCCTTTTTATTTCTCTTCTTTAGCCTTTTTAGTTTAGTCAACACAATCAATTCAACCCCATCAGTGACATTAGACAGATAAATCGACAAATAGATAGTACACCGCCTCCCTGTGGAGATCGACCCTACTTACCGCTGACTTCTGTTAGTAGTACTTAGGTATTTTATTTTTGGTACGAAACGACAAAGTATCAAATTTTGGCGTTGTTTGGGGAGGCAATCTATTTATTTATTTGTTAAATTTTATCTGTTTTTAGCCTCAGGGGATTTTTCCTTGAGGCCGTTCGATCTTTTTCCTTGAGTCTTTGTTTTGATAGGCCTTACAGTGTACTACCTAGACAGTTCTAGGTGAAAGACCGTCAAAGGGAAGGCTTGAGTACCTTTGACCCGTCACCGATGTCCCATTATATGGAATAGGTGATCCTCGCGGGAGATGTGGTCTGCGAGCACAATGCACTGTAGTTGTGCCGCCACATCCATCCTATCAATGGCCACCGCAACAAGATCCTCCTGAGATACAAGAAGAAGAGATTGCGGAGCTGAAATCCTTGATGGAGACACTTGCATTCCAAGCGCAAGAATACTTCTTGCGAATTGATAAGCTCGAGTCTGCAGTTGCTCAGTTAGCAGCTGAGATGGAGATAGAAGAGATCGCGGAGTGGACATATTCAGTGGCGACGCTTGTATCACAAATGCAAGAGAGCAACAAAAATATGGACGCTCGATTCCATGAGCTCGAGGTCGTAGTTGCTCGGTTAGCGGTGAGATGCAAGAAGAAGAGGTATACCTTCGAGAGCGGTTTTTCCCCGAAGAAACCGTGTTGCCCAATGCCGAGGATGACTTCTATGATTCGGACGACGAGTTCCTATCATATTTCACTGCCCCACGCGAAGATTTCAGCCCAGATACGGGAGGAATCACTCGATCGAGTGACTTATATAGGTCGATCGAGTGATTTGCCAGAGAAACACTCGATCGAGTGAAATTGCTACTCGATCGAGTGGAATTCAGGAGGAAGTTGGTCGATCGAGTGGCTATTCTGCTCGATCGACTGATTTGGCCATTGGGAACTATGATTCGTCATTTGGGCTTGATTTAGACGACGATTTTGATTATGACAACGGTTACGGTGAATCTTCCCTATTCAAAGCCGAGTTGGATGCGCTTGAGGCTGAGATTTACGGGACGAATTCCACTGAGGGCGACAAAAGGACAGCTGAGTCGGTAATTACTCCTAGCACGGAAGAGGTAATGCATTCTTTTATCTATGATTCCGTCGTTAAGAGTGATCAACCTGAGGTAGTAAACGGTAATTTTATTATTGTTTGTAAATTGCCTCGTCTTATTCACGCTTCCTCTTTCAGAGCTATACCCCCTCATATGTGGACGCACAAATTAACGATTTTTCACCGTCCTTATCATTATAAAATTGTTAATCTGAATTGGAGCCCTATATTATCGTCAATTGCTCCGCCGCTCCTTTATTTTGTGGATAAATTTAGGAGCTCACATAGGAAATTTGTACGGCTTAAAAAGTTAAACATTTTTATTTCCTACTTCTCTGTTCCACTTTGGTGCTACTTACTCTTTTGTGTAGCACATGCGCAGCTTTTTGACAGGTTGCTGCGCGCTTTGAGCTGTTTTGATTGTGATTAGTTTGAAAGGAGCTTGAAGAAAAGAAGGTTGAGCTGGGACCTGTCTGAAGCTAGCGCTACCCGGGAGGCAACCCGGCGATTTTATTTTGCTTTTTATTCAATTTCAGTTGTAATAAATGGTTTTATACCATAGACTATCTCAGTACGCTTGTCTTGTTAGTTTGTGGGCTGTTTTCATTTGCATTTTTGCAGAACACGCTGAAATTACTCGATCGAGTAGTTTTTCTACTCGATCGAGCACTTTAGCTGATGGATTCACTCGATCGAGTGAAATACCTACTCGATCGACCACCTGCAAGATGAGAAACCACTCGATCGACTTACTTTCTTCTCGATCGAGCAGTTTTGAGCGCCCATGTTACTCGATCAGCCACTATACGACTGCTATCGAGTGTTATTGACTTGGATTAGCTTCCTGAGACGGTTTTCCGGGCCCTTAGCAACCTCCCATTTCATGGTCGGTTTGGGGAGGTCCCCTTATTCGCGCAATCTTGTGAGTTTTTCCGCATTTACTTTCTTTCTCCTTTCAGTTTGCATTTCCTTTCCATGTTTTGGTACAATGGGGGCATTGTACAGTTTGGTTTGGGGAGGTTATGCATCCATATCTGTGTCTGCATATTGTTTTTATTGCATTTCTGTTATCACGTTTAATTTTCTGTTTGCATTGTTATCTATTTCATAAAAATTTAAAATTCAATAAAAATTTGAAAAATTGTTGAAAATTTCAAAAATTTCACGTTTATTTTAGCATATAGGTTGAGTCGGAACGGTAGATTTCAATGATGAAATTGCACTGCATCTGTCTTTTTGCTTAAGCCTTGCATTAACTGTTATCTTTTAGCTTTGTCTTTTGCATAATCTACGAGTTAATGTTTAATTTAGCTGAACATATAGACTTGACCTGAAATTTTGGCAACCTACTTATAATTTCTAAGGAATTAGAGCCTTATTAACCGGTGTCATTTATGACCAGTTTCATGTAGGATTGTGAGTAGTTACTCCTTGCATAGCATGTTCATTAATTTGCACGTACATGAAATTCAATTGCTTTTTGCCGTCATACATTCGGGTTAGTGGTTGGTGTCACATGCAGGGAGGTGCTTACATTTTCCCTTTCTTTCATTTTTACCCATAAACTCCACATTAGCCAAATTTGCCTGTTGACCTTTAGCTACATTCCAAATTTAGCCTGCCTTGTCAAGCTAGTTTAGATTGTTCTGCGGTATATTGTCTATTGTATCAAACTTTGGCGCATATGCTGTTGATTCGGAGTTGGTATTTTATGAAGGAAAGGAGGATGATGAAAAAAACGTGAAGAGAAAAAAAAAAGACATGAAAAATCAGAAAAAAAAAAAAGAATTCGAAAAGAAAAAAGGAACCAAAAAAAAAATAATAGAAAAGAAAAAAAGATTTTGTTTGAGACGGTTTGACTCCTATGTTCTATCTTTTATCATTTGAGGAGTATGTTTGGTTCGGTTTGGTGAGTTTTGTGCCAAATGAAGGGCATGTGCTTAAATTCATAATTGAGTTGGAAATGGATATGTCTCATATGGTTTTGTTTAGGTACTAGCTTGATCACCTATACCTCCACATTCCCATAAATGTTTTGCCTTTTCTTACCCATTGCCTCACTTTACCATATTTTTGTAAGCTCTCGGCTGTGACAGGACCTTGTTTGGTTGGAATGTGTGAACGGTAGCTAGAATTGTCTATCATATTAGTTGCATGCATGTTCATGTGGGTCGTAGTCTAGGTGAGCGACTATACTTCTTTTCTCCCTTACATTCATATGCTTACCCTTTGCTTCATGAGAGAAGAGTGACCCGTGAGAGTCCATCATTAAAGGTCTTGCAAGGTCGACGGTTCAGCTTTATTATAAACATCTTATAACTCGTTTTCATTTGACTATTTGCTATAGGTGTTAGTCTGCTTGCATTAAATTGGCTTAAGTGGGCATTTGTAGCTAGCTCTGAGTTATCTTTTTCCGTTCCTTTAGTTGCATTTTAGTTTACTCGGGGACGAGTAAAGGTTTGGTTTGGGGAGATTTGATACGTGCATTTTATATAGTCTTATTAGCCTACTTTATGCACGTATTTCTATGCTTTTATCGTGGTTTTATACTACGAAATGCCCCGAATATGCTACTTTGGTTTGTTTTGTCTTATTTGCAGGAATGAACCCAAAAGTAGTGAAATCAAGCCTTTTACCATCCTTTTAGCATGCATTTGGAGGAAGAGTGAATTTGGAGCGGGAATGAAGCTATTTTGAGATGCGCATTGGAGTAAGGAAGTTAGGCGAGCCAAGCGAGTGCTTCAAATTGCTAGTGCCTACTTTGGAGAGCCATATCTCGAGTTCTACAGCAGATATTCAGGTGATTCCAATTGGAGATGAAGGTTTGTCCTTTTAGCTTTCCAATGCCACCGGAATCACCCTGTTTTCCCAAGTAACGAAGAAATGGCAGCCGTTTGAAGTTCAGTGCGCGAAGCAGGAATTACGCGCTGAGAAGTGCTCGATCGAGAAGTATTTCTATTCGATCGAGAGCCCATTTGCTCGATCGAGAGCCACTTCTTCTCGATCGAGTGGTTTAGGATGAATAAGTACTCGATCGACTAAAATTTGATACTGTCGTTTCGTACCAAAAATAAAATACCTAAGTACTACTAACAGAAGTCAGCGGTAAGTAGGGTCGATCTCCACAGGGAGGCGGTGTACTATCTATTTGTCGATTTATCTGTCTAATGTCACTGATGGGGTTGAATTGATTGTGTTGACTAAACTAAAAAGGCTAAAGAAGAGAAATAAAAAGGAGAAATTAACAGAAGAAAAAGGAAATATGCTAGGAGTCGGTCCACCGTGGCAGCTATCAGATCTTATACTATCATGAATACTAAGGCGATTAGACTATTGATAAGAAGAGCTATGGTCGTCACCTTTCGGTCCTTAAACCGCCCTAGAGCGTAAACAGCTTAACTTTCACCCTCACTGCAATACCCTATTTTAATTAAGCAAGTCTTCCCTTCCAATCTTTCGATCCAGGTCGGGGTTAACTAGATTTATGGTCTCCTGCATGCATTCATTCGACCGGATAACAATTAAATTGCCTAATACAATTCCTATCGCAAGACTAATCTATATAAGTCAGTTAAAACATTGCTACCACGGCTTCCCTAATCCTAACATACTAAGGGGATTTAGCTAGACATGAAATAAATAAGAACAATAAATAAAGAGGGAGAGGGAATAATAAACATTAAATAAAAAGAGAGAAAGGAGAGAAGAAATTACTGATATAAATGATCCGGAATAAAATGCAAAGTAACGCATGTATCGTTCCAAGAGAAAAAGAGAGTCGAGTGTCTCCGGATAAAAAAGCATACATAAACTGACGACCTCACTCCTATTTATAAGAAATTAGGAGTTTAATTAAACCTAATGACGGAAAATAATTAAAAAGCCCAGCCCGTCAGCAAAATCCACTCGATCGAGTAACTAAATCACTCGATCGAGCAAAGGCATAAAAGGAACTGGTCGATCGAAAGGAAAAATAGTCGATCGAGTACTTATTCATCCTAAACCACTCGATCGAGAAGAAGTGGCTCTCGATCGAGCAAATGGGCTCTCGATCGAATAGAAATACTTCTCGATCGAGCACTTCTCGGCCATGTAATTCCTGCTTCGCGCACTGAACTTCAAACGGCTGCCATTTCTTCGTTACTTGGGCAAACAGGGTGATTCCGGTGGCATTGGAAAGCTAAAAGGACAAACTTTCATCTCCAATTGGAATAACCTGAATATCTGCTGTAGAACTCGAGATATGGCTCTCCAAAGTAGGCACTAGCAATTTGAAGCACTCGCTTGGCTCGCCTAACTTCCTTACTCCAATGCGCATCTCAAAATAGCTTCATTCCCGCTCCAAATTCACTCTTCTTCCAAATGCATGCTAAAAGGATGGTAAAAGGCTTGATTTCACTACTTTTGGGTTCATTCCTGCAAATAAGACAAAACAAACCAAAGTAGCATATTCGGGGCATTTCGTAGCATAAAACCACGATAAAAGCATAGAAATACGTGCATAAAGTAGGCTAATAAGACTATATAAAATGCACGTATCAAACCCCAATCCAGGTCACGATGGTCAAGAATACGGGTTGAAATTCCTGTTTTTATTTATGCGATTACACCCAAACAAACACCACGACACCACCCAAAATACCGCCTGAAAAGCCCCTTTCCCGAGGTCCTTGGTGGTCAACGGTGGGTCATGGTCAATCCTTGGTGTCCCACGGTCATGGTCACAGTCACGGCTCATCCTACGGTGGCCTAGTTTACGAGTTATAGCAAAGCAAAGTGTATACATGAGACGGTTTAAAGTATTACCTTGAGGCGATAATAAAACCTAATTCCTTTGCTTTTCTCTTCCTTAATTCTCTTCTACTTACTTTTAGACCTCTTCCTTCTTCTTTTTTTTTTTAATTATGTTCAGATTTATTATGTATTTATAGTCTATGTTTAGGTTGTATAAGATACCAATTAGGAAATCATTTCCTTATTACAATTATACAATTATTATTACTATTATAAATTATATTATTACTACTATTATAAATTATATTAACCTTTCCATAAATAGGATTACCACATACTTCATTTACTAATTTTATTATAACACCAATATTATTAAGATTATAAATATTATTATTATTACCTTTACCTATTATTATTCTCCTTACTAATATTATTATTAAATCCCAAAATAATTTCCGACTACTACTCGTACTAAGCCAATAAAACATGTCCACACAATCATATCACACGGCCCAAGGCCTTATTATTAGCTAAGCCCAATTCCCGACTTGCTTACTTATTTAATTATTTAATTAACATCTTATTCGCAACTATTATAAGAAATGCCACTAATTATTTATTTAAATTACATAAAACATTCTCATAAATTATTACTAAATTACGGGGTATTATAGTCTTCCCCTCTTAAAATGAACTTCGTCCCAATGTTCGCCCATAATTACCACAACAACATTTATAAACATGCACACAACTGAACCTCATTCCAACTTTGAGTACACAACTATCCATTTCCAATTATCAACTACACCAATCCTATCGCAAAATGTCACAATTAGAACTCAAAACATTTGTAGTATCATATTCCTTCCCCCTAAAAATAAACTTTGTCCTCGTAGTTCGAGATAACAAACAATAGGAACAATCAAACCATTGTTGTAACGCCATAAAACATGAAACACACATTGTAACATAAGACAACTATTATTTCCAGCACAACATCAATTTATGGCTAAATGAATAACAAAATATTTGATTTACTTCTAAATATCAAAACCACAACATATAGTATACTCAAACTAACTTTATTTAAACGTAACTATTTTACTTAACCACTGATGAATAGATTGCCAAAATAAATAATAATCTATCACAAAAGATACACATACTGTTTTAATTAATCTTTTCTTGATAATGATATCTAACTTAAACATGGATACAATTAATGTGAACATATATATGGCTTAGGGGAAACACATTCCGCATATCATTAGACATGGTAATCTACTTCACATAATTTACAACATCAAACTACCAACGTGCAAAAGAGAAGAAACAAAAACTTACGTTTTTCAAAGCTAAGAAAACATGTTACAACTTCCAAAAATAATAAATAAATAATAACACAATGACTTCTCGAGAACTTGTACTTTTTAGAAAATAGAGAGAGTTAGTAAACCATGAGAAAAAGAATCAAGTCAAAAATCATAAGGTCAATTTATAATGCATTTTACAAATTATTTGGTCGAAACAGAAATTTTACAGCAACCTGTCAGAAACTTGGGTCAAATTAGAAAAATCAGTTTAAATTTTCAAAATATTTTCTTGCAACATGGCTTATCAATTTAGAAAATTATACGAATCTTTAAAACAGTGGAGTTGGAATTATACCAAATAAATAAGCAGTTTTTAAATGGCAATTTTTACAAAAACACGGGACAAATACATCACTGTACAGGAATATTCCGACCACTGCCCACTAAAATATTTATTTCTCCTAAATTGTATATCATTTAATCATGAGATCAGTGGAATATAAAAGCTAACTCACAAGGATATCACACATAAAAAGTTTATACAAGTATTTTAAATAGGCAATAAATGGCAGCCAAAACAATCATGGGTAAAATTTCGAGAAATCAACCAAAATCACATTCTTCACAATTCTATGCAATTCCCTTAATACTTCACATGTTAATTATACTCACACCTCCCACATACAATCCAACATATTTTTCCCATATCAACATGCTTATAACAATGCATAAAAGAAAGCATATCACATCCTCTCTCCCGAAAATCAAGGTTACGACCCCGTAACCGCCTTCATCAATGAAACAACATTCGAACAAGGCAACCAAAACTCCTAAGATAAATAAACGATATTCATTATAAATTACCCCATACTGTAATATCCCTCAAGGTATCCGGAACAAAACAGAAAGGGCCAGAAGTTTGGTGTGAGGAGGCCCCTAACTCATCCCCAGTCTTAAGTGGGCTCCTAACATTTTCTCTAGGGTTCATTTTATTAGACACATCCTATGTTCATTATTATGTTCATTGGTTAGGCACGAGGATCGTATTGCTCGATACCACTTTGCAAACACCCCATCTAATCAAGAGCCTTTAGCTAGACATTCCCAACTAAATAGGACTGTTACCATCTCGGTTTTCTGAGGTAGTGAATAACAAAGTACAACAATACCAGAGTACTTTAATTAAAACTTAGCGATTACATATTATTACAACTTAGTCAATCTAGATATAATATAAAACTTGATACATCTTGCAGCGGAATAAATAAAGTGATTACTAATCTAAGTGATCTAGACAACAACTATGGTCCAAGTCAAGCTCACGTCCCAATGCTCCCAAGTCAGCTAATCTTTAGTACCCGTCAAATCTGCTCCCCATTATGGTTCATCACAGGTGTTCACGAATACACTGTCAACCACGAGGTTGAGTAGGAATAACTAACAATAGTAGATAACAATATGAATATGCCTGATATGACTTAATAGAACCACTCAGCCGAGTTCATCACTCGCAACACTATTCATCTCGTCAATCCCTGGCTGGGGCAGCCTCAACCCGAAGGTGAGAAAACACACTACATTACTATAAAGTAATGTCTACCTCAACATACAGTTGATAATATCCACCAGATGGCTTGTAGACCAATCTGGGGTCTGCCTCGAGAAAACACGATAAATATTGTCTGCCAGAATAAATTTGTTCAACCACTCCACATTACTATAAGAAATGTCTGCCAGAATAAATCTGTTAATATTGCAACACTACTCCACCATAATCAAAACAAACATACTCCAGCACCCACACTCATGTGAAATACAACAATAACACAGCAAGTTGAGTAGTTATCCAACCTCGAAAGCAAGCACTCCAATTTACGCAATCCAAATAGTAGAACTCCAAATAAGCTTCTCAACAATACCGTCACCTAATCATAAATAATTATTTCCAATATTAATTATTTATGCTTTATTTATAATTCATTATTAATTATCATATTTATTCATAGCTCATTATTATTAATTATTATGATATACGAAAACCCGGGTCAACTCAACTTAGAACCCGACTCACAAATATTAACTAATTAATTACACCCATCTTAAATAATTAAACTAATTATTAAATAATTATACGATCAATATTGGGTTATTTAAATACCGACTCATCTATTACTAATTAATCAAAAGCTTTAAATAAAACCCGAGTCAATTACGAACCCAAGTCATCAAAATCCCAAACACGAGCCTTACTCGACCCCCTTTAGGCTCGCCCAAACACACCCCATCACAACCCGACTCCACCTAGCCCCACCGTAGCCAACTACCAAAGACACGCTGATCCCCACCGACGCCACCTCCATGACCAAACCCAGCCACCACCAAACAACCCTCGCCCTAAACCTAACTGATAACCACGACTTATACCACCCTTCAACCAGACACAAACTCAACCCCGCATCAACAACCACAAACCACCCAACCGCCACCTCTGGCCACCAACACTGCCACCACTGGAACACGGTGGTTCCAGGGTGGTCCCTCAATCCCTTCAACCCACTGCACTCTCCACAAACACCACCATAACCGTAGAAGCGCCACAACCACACCCAACGTCCCTGTTTTCGCGAAATACCATCAGCCACCACACATACCACCACCCCAGACCAGCCTACTTCCACGACTAGAGCCGACTAACCCCCATGAACCCAACCAACCCCCATTTACTAGTTTTATTATAACACCAATATTATTAAGATTATAAATATTATTATTTCTACCTTTACCTATTATTATTCTCCTTACTAATATTATTATTAAATCCCGAAACAATTCCCGACTACTACTCGTACTAAGCCAATAAAACATGTCCACACAATCATATCACATGGCCCAAGGCCTTATTATTAGCTAAGCCCAATTCCCGACTTGCTTACTTATTTAATTATTTAACTAACATCTTATTCGCAACTATTATTGGAAATGCCACTAATTATTTATTTAAATTACATAAATCATTCTCATAAATTATTACTAAATTACGGGGTATTACAGTCTTCCCCCCTTAAAATATACTTCGTCCCGTAGTTCGCCCATAATTACCACAACAACATTTATTAACATCCACACAACTGAACCTCATTCCAACTTTGAGTACACAACTATCCATTTTCACTTATCAACTACACCAATCCTATCGCAAGATGTCACAATTATAACTCAAAACATTTGTAGTATCACAGTTTATCGAGGCAAGGAGCATATTTTGTGAAATGTGGTGAGTGATATAATCGGGATTTTCCGTGATCTAAAGGTAAGTGAATATAGACAAGGGATGATGCAATTCTAAGGAACGTGAGAATGAAAAGATTGAAAGGAAGGATGTGGATAGTGGCAATTTGAGATGTGTAAGGATTTATGGAGGAAGATGGTTAGGATTGTGTTGGTTAAGAATATATGTAATGAAAGGTCGTTGTAGAGGGATGGAAAAGAATGGTGTATAAAAAGCTTAGATTGAGTTATGTCGCGATGTGGATTTGTAGATAAGGATTTAGTTTGGGAATTTGGATTATCAAGGGGTGAGCCTAGTATGTAATTTCTTTGGGTAATTAACGGTATGAAATCAATTTTGATTTCTAGAGATGTAAAACGGAGATGCAATTGATTAAACAGTAAACTTTGGTTTTGTGGATTGATTAGTGGGAAGTGTGAGTCAGTAGGATGATGAGAGAGGACCCATGGTAAGAAAGAGTGAGAAGGTACCAATATGAATTAATGGAATTTGAGTTTTGGAGCAACAAAAAGGTAACTGGATTACTAGAGAGTTAGGTAAAAGGAGTAAGGATATGAACTATTAATTGGTATTGTTGAGTGTAAAGGGAAAAGAAGGATGAATGTAAGATGAGAAAAATGTCGACCAGAGTTAAGGAACATGAAAGTAAGGAATCATGGAAATGTACGATAGCATCATGAGAGAGTGTGAGTTAATAGTTATATAAGAGTTTCGGGACAACGTGTTAGCCATGAGTTTCGAGGAATTAAGGAGAGTAAGAGATGGTAAAGTATTAACAAGATATGAGATTTTGGTGGTGAGTTGGGTGACGATACAATTAAGGATAGAATTGGATTGAATGTTCAGGTAGATTTTGTTGATGGATTTGATGTTCGATATTTGGGATGTTAACCGAAGATAGGAAAGGAACCGTGATATTTAGAGGTGAGTGTAAGAAATTTGTTATACGAACAGTGGTAGTGTTGAGGTGTTGTCACTAGTGGTTAAGGGTAATGATAAATAGGAAAGATAGTCATTCTAAAGAGGTTGATTTTGTAGAGGCCGGATTGATATGTATGGTTGTGAGAGAGTATAAGATGTGGCTATAGGAGGGAGTTGCTAGTATTTGAGTATTAATGGCATGGCTATATTTGGCAGGAGGTGATGGTTATGCGAATGGGAGAATGTGTTATGAGGGGCATACAAGTTAAGCTCGGATGAGGGGTGACCGTTATCAGGTGGTAACTTACATGATCAAGATTGTTTAGTTAGATTCGATTATGGGTCTATGATTTGTGTAAGTATTTATGTGAGGTTCCGACCTCACGCATGGTGGTATAATGCGATAGTCTTAAAGCTGTTATCTGAATGTTCCGTAATATATGTTGGGTACGGTAACCTAATGGAATGATATTCAAAAGTGATAGTTTGGGTGATCTGGCATGGCTAGTTATACTTGCATGTGTATTCATGATATATGTTTATTCCGTGTAATGGTATGGATGATATTCATGAGGTTATTATCTGTCTATTCCGTGTAATATGTTGCGTTGTGATCTATTAAAGCGATTTTGAGGAAGTTTTCTTGTGCAGGAAGTTATATTGAGTCAGTGTTTATGGGATTGTATAAGTTGTGATGACTATCGATGTGATTGTTGTGCCTCGGGTGATGATCAGGGCACGGTACTTCATGTTGTGATGCGAGTATTTTCGCGCTGCAGTGCAACCGTTGGTGGCGGTGTTGCGATGCTGTCATCGGTTGTGATGGAGTAGACGGGATACTTATGAGACGAGTTTTCAGAAGTGTATACCAGTTATATAGACTGTTGTTTTGTTTAATGCTGTTTCCTGTGAGTTTCGATTTGGACATGTTTTGTTTATTGATGCTTCTTACCAGTTTTGGCTTGGGAGTGAGGGTAGAGTATGATATGAAAGAGAGTTGGGTATGTTTCCGTTGTTGTCATGGTATAGTAATATTCTGTTGCTGGGACACAGTTGCGAGAGGTTGTCTAAGTAATTTTGAACTTCTTTTAGAGGAGGCAGTGGTTGACAAAGTAATGGCAAGTGATTTGTGGAACAGTTTTTGCATTGAACTGGAAGATGCAGGTGGTTCATAATATTTTATTGGGACAGTGAGTATATGGTGTTGGAAATTAGTATCATGCTAAGTTGGGGATGAGTTTGCGGTTATAAAAGAAAAGAACTTGAGAAGCTAATATGAGTGTTTGTAACAATTGTGGATCATAAGTTATGATCGTGGAGATGAGTGCATATATATAGAAGTATGTCGTTTTGCGGTAATGTTGAAGAGATGGTGTGGTGGTTTTGCTGAGGATTTTATGGTATTGGTTAGATGGAGTGCAAAATAATTTAAGGTAGGAGAACTGTTAGAGTAAGAGAACCTTGGAAATAAGAATGGTTATAGGTGTTGAGGTTATAGGCGGTTATCTTTGACATGCGGTGGTGATGAGGATAATGAGAAGATATAGCTAAGGATTTGGTATTAGTGAGTTACGAGGACGTAACATTTATCTTAAGAGGAGTTGGATGCAACAAAGAGAGTTTGTTGGTTTTACATGTTGTAGTAGATTTGGAAGTTTGAGTCTTGGTGGAGAATAAAGGATGGATTTGTATTGTGGTTGATATTGTTAAAAGGTCATGGTTGTGCTTGTAGTAGTGTGATGTGTAGGAGTGTGAGAATACTTCGATAGTGTCGACAGATGAGTGATGATGTTTATGAGTATGAGTAAGCTTCGAGGACGAAGTTTATTTTAAGGGTGTTAAAATGTAACATTCCGTTTTGTGGTTGATCTCGCTTGGTGGATTGTCTTAATATTGGATTTACTAGTGGATAATATGTTAGTGAGACGGAGCTAGCGGCATTTGTGGATGGTATTCGGTAGTGTATGGAGTTAGTGCCGAGAGGCTATAGTGTAGTTGATACGGTATAGTGAGCCGTGTTGTGGAGGTAGACATAGTTGGTGGAGTTAGGGTTTGGAGTTCATGTTTTATAGGTTGGGTTTGAACTTCGGTGACGAAGTTCATTTTTAAGGAGGGAAGACTGTAATACTACGGTTTTCTGTACTGTTGGGTACTCTATCGAGTAAGGCTTACTCTGTCGAGTAGGTGAGTTTTGGTTACGAAACAGTGTACTGTCTGACGGGTACTCGATCGAGTAGGGGGCACTCGATCGAGTAAGTGACTTACTCGATCGAGTAAGACGAGTTATACGGGTTTTTGCTACGTTTGACAGTAATGCGTGAAAAGGTTATATAAAGATTTCCGTCTGTTTCTTTTACCTTTCTACTTATTTTAAACCTTCAAAAAAGAAAACAAAACTAGGTTGCATCCTCCTCTCGCATTTCTATCAAATCCAAGGGCTTGAGTCGTCGGATTCCAGAGTTCTTTACGCCGTTGAGACCGTCGCATTGTGGGTAAGATTCTAGTATGATTTTTTATGTCATTTCATTCATTTTGATTGAAACCCTAATTGGGTATTTTGGGGGATTTTGGGAGTATGGTGATTGTTAGATAATAATTATATGATTGTGTGATTATAGAAGGTGATTTCGTAGAAGAGCTGTTCTAAATAGCTGATTGTGATGATCTTAGTGTTTTGCCTTTCCAGGTAAGGTTTCGCTACTCGGTTATTGATTACATTGTGTTTGATGGTGGATTGTTGTTGGTTGTTTATGTTGTTGATCTTCATCGTACTAGTAATTGTTGTTGTATTATTGGTTGGATGTGTTTATCTGTGGTTTGCGAGGCGCGCCCTTAGTTGAGTGGAGTCACTTGCGGGACTGGCTTCATGCCCTTGATTCGCCCTTCGAGGAACCCGCCACAAAGAGGATGTCCACATTAAGGAACTTGGGTTTTCCCTCGCAGTTGATGAGCGGGGATTTTGTGGGTACGGCTGCGTTGCCCCACTGGTGGCGTGGAATATCTGTTGCGATGGATATTCTGGCAGGACTACACACTTTAGTGTGTAGTCAGGTGTGTAGAGATGTGACGGAGTTGGGTGATATGTATAATGTTATCTTGCTTATCTTGTATTGTGTAATTAGTAACTGACAGTTTTAAAAACTGTGGTGATCCATTCGGGGATGGTGAGCAGTGATTGAGCATGTATGACATGGATTGCGCGAGGGATAGCTGGGATGCAGTTACCACGTGTCGCTAGAGTCTTCCGCTGTGTCTTGGACTTATATTTCGTTCAGTTGGTTTGATATTTTGGAACAAATGTATTTCACTTTACAGTTTTGGGTTTTGAATATGTAATTTGTTAAACTTATTTATCTAAAGTTTGTTTCTTTACGGTCAATTTGATATACGTTGCCTCCTGTAACCGAGATGTTAGCACTTCCATGAATTAGGTGGTCTTGGTAAGGCACCTTGGTGTATGGGGGTGTTACAGCCGGATAACTACCTAGTGAACCTAATCCCTAGACCTTTTAATCTTATTGAATTTGTTATTTACTTTATTGAAATTTGTTATAGCAAATCAACCAAACCATTAAGAACTTGTTATCTTAAGACATACTAAAGAATTAGCAAACTAGATTATTACCGCCTCCCTGTGGATAAGATACCTGTAACAGCCCCAATAAGTCGGGCCCCTTTCCTTTAGGCCTTCCCAATAAATGGAGGCATCACAAGACTTGGTTTCCCAAGTTTTGTAGTGCGAACAAGCGAGTAAAGAAGTTCTAACTCAACATCATGCAATAGATAAGTGATGGTGAGCGTGTCGTTGTTCACTCAATCAAACACATACATAATCTCAACAAACTACTAGATAGTGGTTAAGTCGAGGTCGATCCACGGGACGGTGTGCTTTGGGTTCTAAGTCTATCTATCTTAATTTATGCCAATGTCACAATTGGTTTGGGTTGGAGTTGTGTTCTAAGCTATAACAAGGAAATGTAAACAAGACAAGTAAATAGAAACAAGAGCGTAAACAAATGATAAACAATACCAGGGAATCATGGGATCATAGGGGAATTATGGTGAACTGGCATAAACGAATCATATAGATTTACAACACCTATAAGTCGACTTGGTTTTCCCTATTCATGGTGAGATAACATAAATGAGTCATAAGAAGGTTTGGGTCCCGGAGCCGAGTCGGTCAAGACTGTACAACACCTACAATCGACTTAGTCCTTCATAATCAACTATATGCATGGTCTAACAAGCCTTGAGTTGATTTATGTCTTACAAGTCTTGCTGAAAGGGTAAGAGAATCAAGTTAGGTTGTCAATCAAACATTTCATCAAACATGATATGTGCATAAGTTGGAAAACAATAAGCAAGCATCATATGAACTCATTAAGCATAAATTTACCCCATGATTAACTCCCCTAATCCCCCATTAATCCCTAGTTAAGGAATTACTCACTCATTATCATGGAAAACATGTTATCTGTTTTGGTAAAAAAATGTCAAAACACGATATTCTATCTCGTTAGGGGTTAAAGTGACCTACTCTTTTTTAGCCTTGTATCGGGGGGTTAAATTATATGTGACTTATGACGAAATAATGATGTAAATAATGTAAAGGGCAAAATAAAGGAATAATGACACAAGAGGTTTTGGTGACGCGGAAAACCCGATGTGGAAAACAACAGCGGGGGGAGTCGGTTTCCCGCCAATATTCCACTATACGATAATTAGAATACAAGTACAACGGACGGTGATAATGACGAACGATCAATTCGAGGCACGTATGGACAGATGATGCACAAATCGGACTATGGCGAGCAGCTTGTGGGTTTGTACGTGGTTTTATTAATAGTGTGGTAATTATGAGTGTAATGATTGGCTAATCATTGAATAATGATTACATAATTATAGTGGGATGATATTGTATATGAATGAATGGTGGTCTATGGTGCGTAGTCTTGACGAGCGAAGTGGAGATATGCCGCCGTTGTAGGCTTAGGTTTAGTTGTCTTCTTTTCTCAATGAATATGGATATCTTCTCTTCCTTGCTTCCTTGTAATTTTAGTTAATAAACTCTAGTGGGTTTATTAGGGTTCCCTACTTAATTGCCTTATTCCTCAAGGTAGAGTTTGGTATCAATTTGGACTTTCCTTATTTAGAATTTGGTAATAATTTGGACTTCCTTATTTCACTCGTGGTCTTGTGGATATCTCAGTCCAAGCCGAGTTCTTCTTCCTTCGGTCCGTGGGCCTGACACCCCCATGTATGACATGGTTCCATTTGCTTAATTAATTATCCACTCATCTCGTGCCACGTAGCTTGGGCCAAATAGTGAATTTTGGCCCAAACAGTTTGCCCCTAATTTCGCTTCTCAGCTTCGTTGAGGAGGGAAATTGACTCTTCAAATTCTGCCTGCTATTGTCATTCTGCTACTGGAACAAGCAGCTGCCATGCTCCTGGATTCAGCCGCTGAGAGTTTGTTAGAACAAGATGCTGCCATCTTGCTGAAAGATGGCACTGGAACTCTGCTAGAGAAGGATGCTAGAACTCTGCTAGGATAGACTGCAGACTTTCTGCTGGAAGAGAATCTTTGAAATCATCTTTCGAGCAAAGTTTGAAACTCTGCTATAATATACTGCAGAACTTCTGCTGGAGTGCGCTGCTGACATTGTGCTGGAGCAACTTGTTGCCAGCCTGCTAGGTATGACTCCTGGTAACATTTGAGATAATTTTACATCCCTATTATGTACCCATAATTCTCGTGCCCTGATCTACTCGTTTCTGCCGAATCCATACTCCGTTGTTCTGGCAGACTGATTTCTATCACTCCTTAACTCTGTTAATCTGCAAGGTGATGTTCTGAAGATGCCGACCTGTAGATTTCTGCTAGCATATTTTGCCAGCAAGCGGATTTTAAGCGGATCTCTTCTGAAGGATGCTCAGCTCAACTTGGCGGAGGCCAAGATTCTGATGATGGACGCTGGGTTCCTGAAGGTGGACATTGTTGGTTGCTGCTGGGAACTAGATGGCAGACGCTGGGAACCAGATGGCTGATATTAGGATCCCGTCGACGCTAGGGACCGGGATTTACCGATACTAGAAACCAGATGGTTGACTCTGGGGACCAGGCGACCGACTCTACGAACCAGACAGCTGGCGCTGGGAACTAGACGGCTAACTCTAAAGACCAAACGGCTGATGCTAGGTAATAGACAACAGTCTTTGGAATCGACGGGTGACGACTGGGAACCAGGACACCGATGATGAGAACCAGATGGTCGACTTTGGGACCGGGATTAGGTGAGCGGACGACTGGAACCAAACAGGTGGCGCTGAATCTGGCGGATGCCGGGAGCGATGCGACACTAGGGACCAGGTGGCGATCTTTGGGATCTTTGGCAGATCTTGCCGGGAGCAGATGCCTGACACTAGGGACCAGGTGGTAGATGCTGGGACCTTGCTAGCAGATGCTGGGGAGCAGATGCCTGACACAGAAATCTTGCTGACAGCTGCTTAGGAGGAATAGTTTCCACCTGCCCTTACCGTCATGTTATCTGATCACCAAGGGTGAATCTGGTAGTTGGCACAAGTTTATTGTGCACTTGTCATGCAGGTGATACCAGTAAAATGTTAGCAATGCAATACATGTGCATGCGAGGACCCTCTAATGTATGATAGAGGCTATAGTATGCTGTGAATGCAATGTCAGTCATGCCTATATGTTTTGTCTTCGTATGCGAGACAAGACATGTTTTGAAGGTTGATAAATATACCTGCACCTGGCCAGGGGGTAGGAGTAAGTGTTAAGTCATTGTAGAACGTACCTTAGGTAAGTTTATCGTCGTTCTAGGACCGTTGAAATGTTCTAGTAAGTTGACTTTGCAAGGTGCAAGTCCTTGTTTAGTATTTGTTGTTACCTTATCTGTCCACTGACAGATTTAGCTACCCTATCTATCCACTGACAGAGTTTGGGTGCGTACTGAATAGTTGTGTCAGCTCTGGGAGCTGATTTAGACTTGTCGTGTCAACCCAAGGGGCTGATTTAGACTGGAGGTAGCCGTGTCAACCCAAGGGGCTGATTTAGACCTGTCATGTCAACCCAGGGGGCTGATTAAGACTTAGCTAGCTGTCGTGTCAGCCCAATGGCTGATTTAGACATATGCCGCATTTGACTAGTTAACCTTGTTCATGACGCAAGGTATGTTCATCATATTTGAAGCAAACATGGGCGTATCTTAGGCAAGTTTATCGTCATTCTAGGACCAGTGGAAGGTTGCAGGATCCTGGTTGTTCAGAAATCCCTGCGCTCCTTATGCATGTCTAGGTGGTTGTACACCTTCAAGGGCTTGTATGCCTGTTTAGGTGGTTGTACACCTTCAAGGGCTTGTATGCCTGTTAAGGTGGTTGTACACCTTCAAGGGCTTATTTTCGCATGCATGCTGGGGCCCTATGCCTGTCTAGGTGGTTGTACACCTTTAAGGGCTTGTATGGCTGTTTAGGTGGTTGTACACCTTCAAGGGCTTGTACGCCTGTTTAGGTGGTTGTACACCATCACGGGATTGTACGCCTGTTTAGGTGATTGTACACCATCAAGGGATTGTACGCCTGTTTAGGTGGTTGTACACCTTCAAGGTAAATGTACTGTCCTTAGCTGATTTGTTTTGCTAGGTCATCTCCACCTGGTTCTATTCAACTTTCATACATTCATACCTGTGTGTGGGAACTAGAACCTCTGGTGGTATTACTGCCTCCCCTCCAAACACCAGGCTGAAGGGTGTTTGAACTGTTCTTTGAGTTTCTGCCCCCAGTTTCTTTCAGCTTTTGTTTCAATAGTGAGTCACCTTGTCCATTGGACTACTTGTTTCGGGCTATCCTGCGAGATATGTATTCTTTGCCCCCTGCATGGTTTTCACAGCTTGGATGTGGAGGACATGCACATCTGTTTGTCATTTATTATTTCATGTTCTGGTTCTCAGGAGACGTGGCTGATGGCACCATGTATTGCTGTGATTTTTCGCTTTAGGAAGGTGATGTAAGAATGTGTTCTACAGCATTCTGGCTGCTTCCTGTCCCCTGTATATTTAGGGTGCTAGGAACATTTATGTACTGCCCGATGTCGGGCAGATGTTGGGGATCAGACGCTAGAAAGTGGGATCCTCTTGATGACGCATGTCACTGGGATCCTGCTGGGAGAGCGATCTGATACTCATTAGTAGGCCGAGCATCTTGCAAGCTACTGGCGGAGCGATCTGTCCTACTGGCTGAGTGGCCTGATCTGCACGGAAGAAGGCTGTTTCTGTAGGCAGAAAGTTTGCTGTAGGCAACGTTCTATGCTTTGCTCTCTACGTTCTACGCCCTACATTTCGCAGAAGGACGCTCCATGTGATCTGGGTGAAGTGTGGCAGGTTCTGGAGCCCGTGTAAGCACTTCTGCTGGAGGAGAATTTAGTGACGGTCTTGCAAGAAATATTTCTGGGTTGAGTATTGCCCCCAGGGTTGTGAGGGCGTCTGCCTCCAGGTTCTGGTTACCGACCAGGGACCTGCCTGGTTTCTGATCTTTTCAGGCGCCCGACTTTTTCAGATGTCCTATTGTCAGGTGCCAGACTTTCAGGTGTCTTACTTCAGGCGTCAGACTTTCAGGTTCGCTGCAAGCTCGAACGATCAGGTACCTGGCTTTCTCAGGTGCCTGATTTCCAGGACCACTGCAAGCTCGGATATTTTCAGGTGGCTGACTTTCAGGCGTCTAGACTTTCAGATGTCTGACTCTCAGGTGTCTGACTCTCAGGCGTCCAGACTTTCAGGTGTCTTACTCTCAGGTGTCTGACTCTCTGGCGTCCGGACTTTCAAGGCTGCTGCATGCTTGGACGAGCAGGTGCCTGATTTTCTCAGTTACATGTCCTGCTTTCCTCGTAGGTACCAGACCTATTGTTGTTTCCCTTATATTGGTGGCCCTACCAATGTGCTACGTCCAACTGTAGGTCTCATGTCTCCCCCTAGGCTGGGGGTGATTTTATCCACCTAGGTCTAAGGTGCTGGACTAAAGTAGGTACAGAGTCTACCATGGTTTGTGACTTAATTGTTGTTTGAGGTACGAACTTCATGTTGTAAGCACTTAGGTGTGTGGTTCAATTGGTCATCCTCTTGATATCTATGGTTTACTCATAATGGATTTCAGGGGATAGTCAGTTAGCACATAGACATTACTAGACTAAGAATAAGAACGCAATTTATAGAAGGCTATAACATGTGCAGGAACCAGTTTTCCAAGTGGTGTGTACCTGGTCTCTGCAGGATGCAAAGACTTAATGAAGTAATATTCTGGCTTCCAGCATGACATTGGTTGTTGTCCCGGTGACTGATAGGTATGGGGACCAGGATTCTCCTGGTTCTGGTTTTGACATTAGAGGTGGTGTGCTCAGATAGTGTTACAGTTTCGTGAATGTCTTTCATGCTCCTCCACCCAATCAAACTTTTAGCGTTTCCCAAGTATGCCATAAAATAACCTGCATCTGCCCCCTTTCGCCTCTGGCTCCTAGGTGATGCTCCATGGGTCGCTGGCTGAAAGGGTTGCTACGATATCTAATCCATGCTGTCGTTCTGGTATCTGCTGACTGCTTCCCGCTGACCAGCTGCCTCCTCAATTTTCGACTCTACTCCCTCCTCCTTCCTGAATTTCCGATTCTGGCTCCTCCTGCTTCTTGAATTTCCGATTCTGGCTCCTCCTTCCTGAATTTGAGGGGAGGCAGCTGGTCGAGACTTCCTTATTCTGCTAGATCTTAGCGTTTTAGGGACCTGATTCTGGATGCTGATGAGGTCGGCTCCCCGAAAATGCTGCTGAGACTGCTGGTGTCCCCGAGCCAGAGCTAGTTCCTGCAAGAAGAGATCAAATAGAACTGGGTGGTGGAGCTGGTATTACAGCTGCTGAGAAAAGGATCTTGTTGGATAGATCTCTCCCCTAGCTTGTTCGGACTTTTGTTTGTCAGTTTCGGGGCTTGGCCCTTTCTATTTTACTTTGTTTCATTTTATGATGTTGCTTGAGTTCTAGCCTAGCTAGGATACTCGTCGTACAAACTGATTACTGCTGGCTGCCGACCCTATGAGGGTGACAGTTACCTGGAGTTGCTGGGGTCAGCATTCTGATTGTTTTTGTCTTGGCTGGGTCCAGCATACTGTCTATATTTTGTCTGGTTCCTATCATATCATCATGGGACCAAACGAAACAATCCATGTTAGTTTTATAGAATTTAATCAATTGTTGAAGGTTACCTGTATATTATGAACCTGTAAGCACTGTTAGTTCTGGGTCCATCTTACCCATGTCGACTGAGTTTACTGTGACCACTAAGATTTTTCTCATTGTGTAGATGTTACGATGAGAGCATCATGGTGTTATCCCAGAGTGTCATGAGCATCTACCTCGTCGAATGTGACATGTGGCAGATTCACATGGCTGACTCTACAGGAGGACTCTAGGAGATCTTTTTTTGTTTTCGTGCCATGCCTTTTTTGCTGCTTAGTATGCTAGGTCGCACAGTTCTGATCCACCTGTTATCACGTATATTATTCCAGGACAAATAGGAAGTGTAGAATGTAAAACCTGATTGTGGAGCCTATTTTACTGGGCCTTGCCCCACGTGATAGCAGGTGGTCCAGGTTACCCTGTTCGTATTGAAAACTCTCTAGCAGCATTTATTTGTCTTACGGTGCTGCTAAACATGTTTCTTAGCTTTTGGAATTGTCACTCCACCAGGTTTACAAGTCCTGCAAGAGGGTTAAGGACAGGTGGAACGATACCAAAGATGTTACCTCCGCGATGACATTCCTATAGAGATATGTTCTCTGGGTTACTGATTACTGGAGTTGCACGACAATGGCTCCAGATTGTCATTCTGATTTCTGATGGCTGAAATTCATGCAATGAGGAGAATTTTAGCTTCAACAGAATCAAAAAAATAAGGTGTTACCTGACGTAGCCTGCAGTCTGATCAGCATGAAGGGTGGTTGTATGTTGGGCCCCCTGGTTGTAGTCTGGTGACTAGCTCCTCGGGGATCTGTCTATTTGGGCCAGAGATTCTTTAGGTCCTGATCTGCCTCCATGCCTGATATGTTTGATTCTACGACCCTGTACTGAATATTCCTACTAGTCCACCTCCTGTCTGTACACTTGCTGCTGGCACACTGTTGCCGATTTCTGGTGGATTGATCATTCCTGCTCTCACAGAGGCTGGTGGAACCCTAGGAACTAGATTTTTGCAGGCATCTGAAGGAATTTCAGGGACCATATCTGCTGCCGGACTCAGGCATCTGAAGGAATTTCAGGGACCAGATCTGCTGCCAGACTCAGGCGTCTGAAGGAATTCCAGGGACCAGATCTTCTACCAGACTCAGGCGTTTGAAGAAATTCCAGGGACCAGATCTCACGCGGACTCGGTGTGTCGAAGGAATTTCAGAACAGATCACTGCCGGATTCAGGCGTCTGAAGGAAATCCAGGGACCAGATCTGCTACCGGACTCAGGCAGAACTCTGGAGATCAGATCTGCCACAGGTCTCTGGTGGGACTTCAGGGAGCAGATCTGCTGCGGGACTACTAGAGGAACTTTAGAGACCAGATCTACTGCAGGTCTCTGGTGGGACTTCAGGGAGCAGATCTACTGCGAGACTTCTGGAGGATCCCAGGAAGCTGATCTGCTGCTGGCTTCCGGATAACTTACGGGGAGCAGATCTACTACTAACTTCTGGAAGATCCCAGGAAGCATATCTGCTGAGAAACTTCTGGAGGATCACAGAAAGCTGATCTGCTACTGGCTTCCAGATAACTTTCGGGGAGCAAATATACTACTAACTTCTGGAGGATCCCAGGAAGCATATCTGCTGAGAGACCTCTGGAAGATCATAGGAAGCTGATCTGCTGCTGGCTTCCGGATAACTTCCGGGGAGCAGATCTACTGCTAACTCCATAACTAGCGATGAGATCTTGCTCGCTAGTAGACATGGCACCGGAGATTAATTTGATGATAGTTTGGATATAGAAATCGATCACCATGCCCCACGGTGGGCGCCAAACCTGTTTTGGTAAAAAACTATCAAAACACGATATTCTATCTCGTTATGGGTTAAAGTGACCTACTCTTTTTATCCTCGTATCGGGGGGTTAAATTATATGTGACTTATGACGAAATAATGATGTAAATAATGTAAAGGGCAAAATAAAGGAATAATGACACAAGATGATTTGGTGACGCGGAAAACCTGATGTGGGAAACAACCACGGGGGGAGTCGGTATCCCGCCAATATTCCACTATACGATAATCAGAATACAAGTACAACGGACGGTGATAATGACGAATAATCAATTCGACGCACGTACGGACAGATGGTGCACAAATCGGACTATGGCGAGCCGCTTGTGGATTTGTACGTGGTTCTATTAATATTGTGGTAATTATGAGGGTAATGATTGGCTAATCATTGAATAATGATTACATAATTACAGTGGGATGACATTGTATATGAATGAATGGTGGTCTATGGTGCGTAGTCTTGACGAGCGAAGTGGAAATATGCCGCCGTTGTAGGCTTAGGTTTAGTTGTCTTATTTTCTCAATGAATATGGATATCTTCTCTTCCTTGCTTTTTTTGGGTGAAATGTGAGTATGTATTATATAAAAAAAATCATAATTACAAGGGAGGTGAGCCTAGAAGGATTTTACAGAATAAGAGCATTACATTCCTATGTTTCTCATCCAAAACATTGCATTTTGGTCACTATTCCTGTCCAGCTTAGATTTAATTCTCTTCACAACTACATCTTTAATCTGTTTAGCAACAAGCTCCGGCCTTAAAATCATAGCATTCACATGAGCATTGTTTCTTTGCATCCAAACATTATAGTAGACTGCATTCAGAATAACAGCTTGAATTTTCCATGGCAGCTGCTTCTTATTGCCACTGATTAGGCTATTGATAGTAGGGAAGGTCCTACCCAGCCAGCTCTCCACTTCATAGTGAATAAACCCTAGTGGGTTTATTAGGGTTCCCTACTTAATTGCCTTATTCCTCAAGGTAGAGTTTGGTATTAATTTGGACTTTCCTTATTCAGAATTTGGTTACAATTTGGACTTCCTTATTTCACTCGTGGTCTTGTCAATATCTCAGTCCAAGCCGAGTTCTTCTTCCTTCGGTCCGTGGGCCCGACTCCCCCATGTATAACATGGGTCCATTTGTTTAATTAATTACACACTCGTCTCGTGCCACGTAGCTTAGGCCAAATAGTGAATTTTGGCCCAAACATTATCAATGGTGTCAATCATCTTAACAAGTATAAACATGGTGAAAGAGTGAAGTAATAAACAATAAAGACTAAAGACTAAAGAAATTATACCAAACTTAAGATGAACAAGTGGAAAGGAAAGAATAATAGAAGAGAACTTGATTGATTGATGAAGAGTTGTGAATTCTCCAATAATAACCCAATAATCTTCAATCCCCAATAATAAATCTTGAACAATAATTGAGGAAATATTGAAGTGCAATTTTGTGGAATGATTAAAGACTAATCTATTCTAATCTACTCCTAATCTCATTTTCTCGAGGATTTTCTTGCAAATCACTTTTTACTAGTGAAATCAAAAAACAAAGTCTCACTTTTGACAAAACCCCGTGATTTTCATTGCAAAGTAGGTTTGGTTTGGACCCTTCGCCCGCTTAGAAGTGATCTAAGGGAACTTAATCCCAACTTAGGAAGCTTAATCTCCTCTAAATACAAGAGGGGTATATATATAGTAGTACAAGGATTAGGTTAACTAAGGGCTTAAATGATGATTAAGCCCTTGAAAGAGGATTAGAGCCTTGCAAGTCCTAGGAGGAACCCCACGGCTCCATGATTGAGAAAATCTCCCTATGAATCCGCGCAACCTAGAGTGGGGTCGGACGTCCTAGGTCTTAGGTCCCATGAGTGAGGTGAGGTCGAGCAATTTCTTGGATAGGGAATCTGCTAAAGTTCTGAGTTTGGGCGACCTAGGCTCAGCCCGGGAGTCCTGGGTCTCAGGCCGGGCGACCTCTGCTCAGATCGAGCGTCCTGACGGTCAGCTTGTCTATTTGAGCTCGGATTGTAAAACATACATCATTTCCTCATCCGGACTCCTATTGGAGTGATTCAAAAGCCTAGACCACTTGATTTTTTGACGTTGTTTCATCTAGCATATTTTCAGAGCTGAACAAGCAAGTATTGGTTTGGTTCCAAGCAATTTTCTCTTGTAATGGCTCCCTTCCAATTTGTGGCGATCTTTCATGGGTCGTGGGTGAAGGAAATGTAGATTCATATACAAACTAACATACTCATATATGTCTAAATTAATTTGTCATAAAATTAAAACGGATTTTATGCATGCAAACAATAATAAAATAGAGGAGAAATCATGTCCTTACATTGGTGATTTTCGGTTATTAGGGCACAAAAGAGATCACCTTTCTCTTTTGATCTTGAGCTTTCCCTTATGGATGAACAAGATCTAAGTATAAGATCTCTCCCTAAGCTTTATACCCAAGGCTTTCTCTTAATTTAATTAATATTACAAATACTAGTATAATATTAATCAAGAAGAAAATTGAACCAAAAACTTTATAAATCACATAAATGTTTCGGTTTTTAGAGAGAAGGAGAGGAGGATTTTTATTCTCTCTAGAATACTAATTTTGGATGAATGTGAATGAATAAATTCACTAACACATTTTAGTGTAATATTAGGTAAAATTAGATGAAAAACCAATGATGGTTTTTGTCATCAAAAACCGGGTGGAGGGGGGCTTTTTGGGTGAGCCAATGCATGAAATTGTTGCTCTTAACAATGTTCATAGGCTTGCATGGCTAGACCATTAGGTAATCATTATGTTTACTTAATAAATTAATCAACACAATATTAACCTAATACCCCACTAATTTCGGTATAATCATAATATGGAGTCCATATTATTTTTGTCAATTTCTCAATATGTAACATGTCACATGTAACATAAATTTGTTATGTAATTTTTAACATATTAAAAATCAACGTATTAATAAAAATACGTCACATACAAAAATCGACTTAGTAATTTCATAATTACTTGTGCCAAAATATTTTACCATTTATAAATCACAACAGATTGTATTTATAACAATTCATTCAAATTTAATTGTTACATTAAACAATTTATTTCATCCGAGTAATTATACAATTTAATTACTCAGACCGTATCTCATTTAATCACATTTCAATTTGATACGTAAATTTTACTTCCAAAATCGTCCGTCAATTTTCAAGTAATTTAATTAACTCGCAACGATATACGATTAATTAAATAATCAATTAAGAGTGTTGCCCTTTAGGTATGACCTAGGGGTCAATCGATCACCACCGTCACACGACAAAGATAACGTCAAACTCTAGTCACCCAATCATTACCGATATATGTTGACCAGTTGACAATAAAATTACTTCCCAATTGTATTCTATATAATGAGATTTAAACATGTGATCATCATGATCAACAATCGTGATCGCATTATTGTCGGAGGACACATATTCCAACAATCTCCCACTTGTCCTCGACAAGTGTGCGCCACCAATTCTCTTGTCCTATTACTATCTCCCACTCAATGCAAGGTGTCTTTCGGTCGTACTTGCAAGTGATCATATCGAGAGTGGTTTCCTCGATCTGGAGAATAACCGATTGACCGGACTTATCTATCATAGATACTTTCCGAGCGTGGCCACGCATTTCCGATTCACTACTCCTCGAGTGGCCCCGAGATATTGTTATAACCCCGACTAGGGGTGGACAATTCCTATCGCACTCATTCCCTTCGACTAGCCACAGCCATCATAACCCAAAATATGCCCATTTGACCCCATTTACGAAGGTCGTAGTAACACAAATCAAAGTTAACAAATCGTGCAATCTTAGGCGAATAGTCTTTAGTCAAAAGAATCGACTCATTCGAATACTATAGTAGCTCTCGCCACGACCAGGCTATATAAATTTGCCGGAACTCTATAAGCGGTCATTAGGCCCGACAAAATGTTCCTAATATCATGCCTATGTGATCGACTAGTCATCTCACATGACTCTATGGCACTTGAACTTGCCATCAATCTCATCACACTCTAGTCACTTCGAGACGTCACCTCATACAAGTAACTATGGGCAAATACAATGTTAATCCGTGTTCACTTTAACGGGGTTCAATTGTCTCTACAACCCGTTTGGATACAACAAAGTACAAGGTGAGTTAATAATAACTCAAACGACAAATGTCGACATCACACTCGGGTAGTCAATATCATATTACAACCTTGTGATGTATATCGTCAGTGTAAACACTTATTGATTGCAATAGAAGTTTAACATCCCATGTGTCCATGTGTTCAAACTTCTTACACTTGCAATTTCCTTTACATTCATGTTCTCTCTCATAACATGAATCTTACCAAGTACACATCAAGGTTCCCGACCTTGGTTTCGGTTCTTTAACTTAAAAGAACTTTCTTGTCGATTATCTCATAACGAACGAATTTGTGATGAATGATATAACTTGTACTGATCAAGTACTCCATCAACACACAATGCACTAGGTATATGTTTTGTAGAATCTTGTAACAATTGACAAGATTATTTAGCTTAGCACTTCTCACAAGTCCTAGCTTAACTAGGAAAGATTATTATTTTGAATAACCTCTTATTCAACCAAGCATCTTTCAAAACTTCTCATTTCTCTTTCAAGGCTTGAAAGAATTGGGATTCTCATAAATCCTCATATGTGCTCGGATTTTCTACAATATGTGCAACTTCTTATCACATAATGGAGTATTCCGTCAAACACCGAAATCGCTCATCGGATTCTTCTTGAGAATACATGACGTTTTTATTATGGCTTACCATCCATCATCATGCTCTTATGCATATGATTCATAATTGGACATGTACATGATTATTCTAATGGCGGAAACATTAGTTACTAATAATCATGAGATCAACCGTTCATAGGTTCAATGAACGACCATGACTGCTAATGGCAATTCCATTTTCATCTACATGAATAACCTATGTGAATGTTGATACGATGTGTATCTCTTAATACTAATCCAACATCCCTTGATGTAATTGGATCCATCATTGTCCATTTTCATCCAGAATTGAAAACTCAAAAGCTTCTTTATGAAAGAAGGTATTAGCTCGTCATTCTTTAATGAGTGATGAGTTGTAAACATTCAAAGGATGATAGCTCCCACTAAATTCCATGTCATCACATGAGAATTTCCTAACTCCCACTCAATTCCACATGTTTCGAAATCGACTTCTCAATCGGAACTTATAAAGAATTGCATTTGCCAAGTTACTTAGATAGAACCATATATGTTCCCATCATATCCCTTCAAAATACCTATTTTGAAGTGGTCTCATCTTAACCTTTCGGAAAGAGATTTTAAATCTCCAACACACTCATGTCATAATGATGTGTAGCAATGTCATTATTCAAGTATAAACAATATCTAGAATACGTCCTTCACAAATACCCTTTTGGAAGGAGATTTAACCATTTCATAGGGAGGTTAAGCAATGACATTTGTATGGTTTAACTTTTAGCAATTGAGGATATCGGTATATCAAATCTTGTAACCTCTAGTCATAAATGTCGCTTATTACTAGGATGTTACTTTAATTCATTTAGGCTCTTAAGTAAATCTCAAGGTTGAAACTATTGGTCAAATGTTTCATAAACTTAGTCAAAAGCTTGTTAAGACTTTACATTAGTCATTTTTCTTCCAAAACTTTCTTTTGGTCTCCTCGTGTAGTTATCTTGAGAATATTCTTTTATGTTTACTACACTTGGTCTCTTTAGTCCTATAGAACTAACTTGAAACCATAGATCTCATCTATTCGGCATACTATGTAAATAGATACACCTTCATTCAAATCATTTTCTTTTGCATAGATCTTCATTTACACAAGTACACAATTTTATCTTGCCTTGTGTGTTGTGTCCTCATTTTTCTCCCACTCTATCTTTAGAATAAATACACTAAACATTCAAAGATAGTATATGAGACACAAATTAATGATGTTGAAGTATAAGGAGAACTATCTCATAGATAGACTAATAGTTATTGTTTTCATATGTGTACTAGGATTTATTTACTTTTATGCTTGCATTTTATTTTATGTCACATGCATCGCTAAATCGCCATAACTAAACATGCATTGTCTTATCGAGTTTATCGACCGTGTCAAATATAATTATCATAGTTCACCGCTTTAGTTCACTTAAAACGTGATAGATAATAATTTGACATGACCTCTCGCTAAAACAATTAATTGAGACATAGCCTTACCAAAGAGTAGAAACCATGAAAACCTATTTCGTGAGGGAGTGCACTCGGCCACACCGGGGTACAAACCTTGTTACGTAGGGGAAGTGGGTGATAAATGTCTATCCACCGAATTCATGTTGATGAGGGTTTCATCGGCCACACCGTGCCCAAGTTAATGTGGGTTTGGATCATGGACACATTTATTCGAAATTTGGATTGAACTCAACAAAAGTTTTTCGATAAGGGTTTTATCGGCCACACCGTCCCCTTGTTGAATGTGTTTTGGGCTATAGATAAATGTTAATGTAATATTATCGACCAAGAGTTCTAAAAGAAGAATCGATTAAAACGTTAATCCACCGAGTTATATTGATGAGGGTTTCATCGGCCACACCGTGCCCAAATTGATATGAATTTGGGTCTTGGAATCATTTATCTAGTTGGGTAGAGGTCACTAGAAAAATGCATAAAACTTGTTTAAATCATACATTTTTACGAGTATTATTAAAACGACAATTGTTTTACTCCTTATATTTTGTTTTGTAGACCACTTCTTTTTTATAACAAATGGCAACATCAACACCAACTCCTAATGCTACACCACTCGCTAGTTCGTCTTGGCTCCGATCATTTATGGATCGATGTAAACTTGAAAAGAATGGGTCAAATTTCTCCGAATGGGATGCCCAACTCAAATTAGCCGCCGAAGGTGACGACAAGCTTCGTTACCTTACCGAGGCCTCTCCACCCGAACCCTCCACTAGGTCCACCGCGGCCACTAGGGAAGCATATGAGGCTTACCAAAAGGAGTCCGCCGCAATGAAAAATGTCTTGATATTTGCGATGGAGGCGGACCTCCAAAGGAGAGCCTTTAAAATGGGCAATGCTAATGAGATTTACTCCAAACTTGTGACCATGTTTTCACAAACTCCGCGGATCGTCCAATATGAGGCGGCCGCGGCATTCTTTGATCTCGACTTCAAAGAGGGCCAAAAGGTTAGCCCTCATGTGCTCAAACTCATGGAGCTTGTCGAGACCTTGAAAATTCAAAAGGTTGAAATCCCTAAAGAACTCATCGTAGATAGGATTCTACACTCCTTGTCCAAAGTCAAGGCATATGTGCAATTCCGGGTGAATTTCAACATGCAAGACAAGGATGTGTCTCTTGAGGAGTTGCACAAGTTACTTGTGCAAGCCGAGAGGGACATGGGGTTAAATGTGAACCCTCCCAAGGATGTGCTTAATATAAGCACTAAGAGTAAAGGGAAATTCAAGAAGAGTGGAAGGAAGGGTAAAAAGCAAGCTCCCACATTCACCAAAGCTAAGTCTTGTGAAGCTAGCACCTCCAAAGTCAAGAAGGGTCCTCTTGATAAATGCCATTATTGTAATGGCATGGGTCATTTGAAAAGAAATTGTTCCAAATACCTTGGTGATATCAAAGCTGGAAAGATCACTCCAGTAGGTAAATGACTAACCTTCTTTTATGTTTCTAAATTCAACTATGGTATTATGATGCAAAGTTGTGATAATGTATCTCCCTTTTTATTGTAAATAGGGCCTCCACCAAGCAAAGACAAAGGAAAAGAAAAGCAAGCATAAGAAACCATGGAGAAGCTAAGGATAGCTTTTATGGAGCTTTGTTTTTCATTGTCTTATTTTAAGTAATGTTTTGGATTTTAGAACTTTAAATTTCCGTGTTCGACATGGAAAAGTATTTTGGATAATGGTTTGTATTTTGGATGATGGTGACTTGGTTTGCAACCCAAGTCACCCGTTTTATCATTTATCCATTTAATGTTCTAAATTTCATCTTTAAAATGCTTGCGTTTTAAAACATAAGATTATTCACTTAAAGGTGATCTAATAGACAATTATAATGACGGGTTTCATTATATGTCCACATGCTTAAGGCTTGTGTATGATCATTTATAAAGTGATTTTGAGTCTATGAACTCTCCTAAAGGTATGTCAATCACCAAGTACACATATGAAAACAATAACTATTAGTCTATCTATGAGATAGTTCTCCTTATACTTCAACATCATTAATTTGTGTCTCATATACTATCTTTGAATGTTTAGTGTATTTATTCTAAAGATAGAGTGGGAGAAAAATGAGGACACAACACACAAGGCAAGATAAAATTGTGTACTTGTGTAAATGAAGATCTATGCAAAAGAAAATGATTTGAATGAAGGTGTATCTATTTACATAGTATGCCGAATAGATGAGATCTATGGTTTCAAGTTAGTTCTATAGGACTAAAGAGACCAAGTGTAGTAAACATAAAAGAATATTCTCAAGATAACTACACGAGGAGACCAAAAGAAAGTTTTGGAAGAAAAATGACTAATGTAAAGTCTTAACAAGCTTTTGACTAAGTTTATGAAACATTTGACCAATAGTTTCAACCTTGAGATTTACTTAAGAGCCTAAATGAATTAAAGTAACATCCTAGTAATAAGCGACATTTATGACTAGAGGTTACAAGATTTGATATACCGATATCCTCAATTGCTAAAAGTTAAACCATACAAATGTCATTGCTTAACCTCCCTATGAAATGGTTAAATCTCCTTCCAAAAGGGTATTTGCGAAGGACGTATTCTAGATATTGTTTATACTTGAATAATGACATTGCTACACATCATTATGACATGAGTGTGTTGGAGATTTAAAATCTCTTTCCGAAAGGTTAAGATGAGACCACTTCAAAATAGGTATTTTGAAGGGATATGATGGGAACATATATGGTTCTATCTAAGTAACTTGGCAAATGCAATTCTTTATAAGTTCCGATTGAGAAGTCGATTTCGAAACATGTGGAATTGAGTGGGAGTTAGGAAATTCTCATGTGATGACATGGAATTTAGTGGGAGCTATCATCCTTTGAATGTTTACAACTCATCACTCATTAAAGAATGACGAGCTAATACCTTCTTTCATAAAGAAGCTTTTGAGTTTTCAATTCTGGATGAAAATGGACAATGATGGATCCAATTACATCAAGGGATGTTGGATTAGTATTAAGAGATACACATCGTATCAACATTCACATAGGTTATTCATGTAGATGAAAATGGAATTGCCATTAGCAGTCATGGTCGTTCATTGAACCTATGAACGGTTGATCTCATGATTATTAGTAACTAATGTTTCCGCCATTCTTGAAGAAATCCGTCTTTGGGAACTCCGGAATGAATAAAATTACATAATAAATTACATAATTTCCTATTATACATTTGTAACTAAAATAAAATAAATCTATTAAATTACAAAACGGTGATACGAGATCACAATAAAATTACAACCGAATCGATATTCCCATACATTTCGGGAAATATCAATTAAAATCTAAGGCCATACTAAGTAAAATTATATAATTCAAAATTACATAAATTAAAATTATGACAATCATAAAGAAAATGCAGCATTATAATATGTATGAACATGCTCAATTTTATGCTAAATCGCCTTTAATTAGCCAATATCGTATATTACTCGGTTTTTACGGATTTGCGTGATTTCAACATTTTATAATCACAAAAATACATAAACTCATATTTATGCATAAGTTAATTACCCTAACCTCTTAGGACTCAAAATATAGTCTTCACTAATAATTTGACCATAATTAACCCATATTTTATAAAATTGTTCATAAATGGACCCAAAAATTACAAAATAAGCTATTAAACTTCAAATAAATCACAAAATTTCAAATAAATTTGAAATTTGAAATTTAAACTCATGAACATTCTGGAAAATTTCCATGACACTCATAATGTTCAAAATCTTAGGTTAAAAATTTCGAAATTTTTCCGGAAAAACAATGTTGCGGTTTATCGATTTTTAATAAAATAATCATTAAAAAACATGGAAAAATTATTTTCATTAACTTTTAAATTTTAGATCTGAAAAAGATAATAAAATGCAACATTACACGTTTTTCCTAAGTCATAGATTATGTTTTATTAATTTTCACTAATAATGTCACTATTTATGCTATTTTTCTTCAAAAATTCATAAATCATGCAAAAAGACTTCTTTATAGCCAATTATTTTACACACATCTTGTAAAATTGCATGTGACAACATATTAATTTTCTATGACCAGATTCGAAATTTAACTCATATTAACCTATTTTTCACTTAAATCCGAATTTAATAATGAGAAATTCATTTTTCGAGCATAACAAGTCCAAAAATTATGAAAATTTACAGGTCATCTCAAAATAATATATGTGACAACATATCCAAAAACCAAGTGAAAATTCGAAGTATAGCTAATTTTAGACCAAAAATGACATTTTTACTCATAAAATCACATTTAAATGTCATTATTGTAAATTATGAACAATAAAAATCCGAAAAATAACCAAAATATCCTAAAACATTTTAGGACCAGAAATATTAACATGCATGTAATAATTTCGTGATATATCATAATAACACAAATTTTACAAGTTTTATTTGTTATTCTTATAACTCGGAAAAACTTTTAACCAATTTGCATGCAAACAACCGTGGCTCTTGATACCGATTGAAGGAAATGTAGATTCATATACAAACTAACATACTCATATATGTCTAAATTAATTTGTCATAAAATTAAAACGGATTTTATGCATGCAAACAATAATAAAATAGAGGAGAAATCATGTCCTTACATTGGTGATTTTTGGTTATTAGGGCACAAAAGAGATCACCTTTCTCTTTTGATCTTGAGCTTTCCCTTATGGATGAACAAGATCTAAGTATAAGATCTCTCCCTAAGCTTTATACCCAAGGCTTTCTCTTAATTTAATTAATATTACAAATACTAGTATAATATTAATCAAGAAAAAAATTGAACCAAAAACTTTATAAATCACATAAATGTTTCGGTTTTTAGAGAGAAGGAGAGGAGGATTTTTATTCTCTCTAGAATACTAATTTTGGATGAATGTGAATGAATAAATTCACTAACACATTTTAGTGTAATATTAGGTAAAATTAGATGAAAAACCAATGATGGTTTTTGTCATCAAAAACCGGGTGGAGGGGGCTTTTTGGTGAGCCAATGCATGAAATTGTTGCTCTTAACAATGTTCATAGGCTTGCATGGCTAGACCATTAGGTAATCATTATGTTTACTTAATAAATTAATCAACACAATATTAACCTAATACCCCACTAATTTCGGTATAATCATAATATGGAGTCCATATTATTTTTGTCAATTTCTCAATATGTAACATGTCACATGTAACATAAATTTGTTATGTAATTTTTAACATATTAAAAATCAACGTATTAATAAAAATACGTCACATACAAAAATCGACTTAGTAATTTCATAATTACTTGTGCCAAAATATTTTACCATTTATAAATCACAACAGATTGTATTTATAACAATTCATTCAAATTTAATTGTTACATTAAACAATTTATTTCATCCGAGTAATTATACAATTTAATTACTCAGACCGTATCTCATTTAATCACATTTCAATTTGATACGTAAATTTTACTTCCAAAATCGTCCGTCAATTTTCAAGTAATTTAATTAACTCGCAACGTTATACGATTAATTAAATAATCAATTAAGAGTGTTGCCCTTTAGGTATGACCTAGGGGGTCAACTGATCACCACCGTCACACGACAGTAACGTCAAACTCTAGTCAGCCAATCATTACCGATATATGTTGACCAGTTGACAGTAACAAAATTACTTCCCAATTGTATTCTATATAATGAGATTTAAACATGTGATCATCATGATCAACAGTCGTGATCGCATTATTGTCGGAGGACACATATTCCAACAGTGGGGATCCTTAGTCATTGCCCAATTACTTGTTTTATTGACTTACGCCTTTAGTATTGGTCTCCTATTTGGTGCTTGGTCATTATATGCTATCAATTTAGCTCTGCTTCACTTCATCTAGTCAAGTTAGTGCTCTTCTCCTACAAAGGACACCAAACCTCATAGAATATGCATAGAAGCAGGCTAAAGACAAGAAACGACTTTAATACATACTAAAAAGCATAGGAACTAGGTTAGTTAGAGGACTAAATGTGCGTAAATAGGAGTCACATCAACAAGTTATAGTTAAAATATTTACAAGTTGGGGGATGCAAATACCATCCCAAATAGTTATACAACCATATCGACGAGTAGAAGTTTAATAGTCAAAAGCCAAGATAGACCCAAGTGATGACGACAAGTGAAGACCGCTCCTAAGCCCTTGAATGAAGCATGCTAACTTTCAACACTTTGCTCCCCATATGGGTTGAAATCACCATATGCTTCACCACAGATCATTAAAACCTAAGTGTTAGCTAGATGATAAGAATGTTCAATGCATGTGAAATAAGCTTACCTACATATGACAATGCAAGGTGAAACCACAAGGCACAATGAGAGATAAGAGATCACCCTCCAACATATCCACACAACCGGTGACCAGGACACGCCCACGACGCCACTAACACAAACTAGGTACTCGGAATACGTTCGTGGTATCGGGCCCGAGTGCCACTCGAGTCCCCTGCCAGACGTCGTGCCTCACCACACGAGTCCCTTCGTAACCCAAGTACTAAATGTGCACATCCCCCTTGGAGTAGGAAGCTCCAAGGGTGACTTGAGCGGAAGACGGTTTCCCAACCGCCTTCCGTCTCCGAAATCGAAACCAAAGATCCTCCAACGTCCTCCAAACCAAGAACCACCAATAAGTCCAAATAACACAACTATGCAACCATGATTATAAGACAAGTATAATCATGCTCAACTCTTCACTAATTCATTTCTTATCATTTAATTGCTCTTTACATGTTATAATGCAATGTAATCATCTTTGTGACAAATTATCATTCTCATCTTAACTTAATTACCATTAAGTCATCTCATATGATAAACCCTAATTATCAAAACATGTTATAATGCAACTATTATGAGACAAATGTATTTAGTGATAATAAATGAACAATTAAACACTAATATCATCATAGCTAAGTAGGGAAAACCCTACCTCAAGCTTATCTTCACCAATCCACAAGCTACTCACTAAAAATGCTCCTCAATGAAGCTCCCCACACATATTAATTACTACAATAAATACCACAACCTATTACAATAACCATACTAATTAAATCCCCTTTAACAACCTCTTTTGATTCTTACAACCTAACAAGTATTGAGAAATATACTAACTAAATAAGATTATTAAGATAAGAATAAAGGGAAAAAGAAATGTAGATCAACTTACAAAGAATTGGAAGAACAAGGGAGGCAAGAATCTCCTCAATAGAATTAGGGTTTTGAGAGACTTTGTTGTGAGGAATTTATAGAGATAAAGGGGGAGTTTAGAGACTGGTCTGAATAGTGCTGGAGAAAGATTTTGTGTGGGAAATCTGAGATGATAAGGTTCCGAAAGAGACATTTCACCAACCATTTCTCGTATAAGCTGCACTAGACCGGCACTCGTCAAGTGGCCGGTCCACTCGATCGAGTGGTAGCTCCACTCGATCGAGTGGTAGCTCTACTCGGCCGAGTGGATGGTCACTCGGTCGAGTGACCGACTTTACAGGCTTCCACAAAACTGCCCAGTGGCACTCGGTTAAGTGGGGCTCCACTCGGCCGAGTGAATCATCTACTTGGTCGAGTCGAGTTTGAATAAATACGGGGTATTACAATCTTCCCCCCTTAAAAAGAACTTCGTCCCCGAAGTTCACACCCGACACACTAAGAGTCGAAAATTCTAAATCCCATGGAATTATCAAGGAGGAAAGTGTCGAGTCGGGTATCAAAACTAGTATGCTATGACCGACTAACATTATATGGCTAAGTAAAAAGATAAGAATTTCGTGTTACTTGTACTTGCGTAATACGCCCTACCCCTCTAGAAACATGGTTACGACCTCGTAACCGAGTCATACCTACTCGAAAAGGTGAGGGTATCATTCCTTCATGTTCTCCCTCGGCCTCCCAAGTACCCTCCTCAACAATATGGTTGGACCATAACACCTTCACCAAGGTTGTCTCACCATGTCTGGTCTTCCTAACCTTCTGGTCTAAGATTTCCTTGGGTGTTTCCACATACGTTAGGGAATCGTCGAGTTCAATCATCTCTGCCTTAAGCACATGAGAGGGGTCACTTATGTACTTACGCAATTGAGATACGTGAAAGACATTGTGAACTCGGTCCGAGGCCGGTGGAAGTGCTAAGTGGTAGGCCACTTCCCCGACTCTGTCCAAAATTTCATAGGGGCCAATGAAATTTTGGCTCAACTTGCCCCTCTTCCCAAATCTCATTACTCCTCTCATGGGTGAGACCTTGAGTAGTACCTTGTCTCCTACCGCAAATTCGATGTCACTTCTCTTCAAGTCGGCGTAACTCTTTTGCTAATCTTGTGCCGCTCTCATCTTCTAACTGATTACACGGACTTGATCAATCATGTCTTGGATCATTTGAGGTCCCAGTAGCACGGCTTTGGTGCTATCATCCCAACATATCGGGCTTTCGAATTTTCTTCCATATAGAGCTCCAATGGTGTCATGCCAATGCTCGTATGGTAGCTATTGTTGTAGGAGAACCCAATCAAATGTAGTATTTCTTCCCAAGAGCTTCCAAATTCCAAGATACAAGCTCTCAACATATCCTCCAATGATTGGATGGTCCTCTCCGTTTGTCCATCCGTTTAGGGTGAAAACCCGTACTCATGTTCAATTGGGTTCCCAATGAGTTTTGAAGTTCTTGCCAAAATCTTGAAATAAACCGTGAATCTAGGTCCGATACTATGTCCTTTGGAAGCCCATGGAGTTTGACCATGTATTTGCAATACACATTTACCAACTTGGCCTTACTCCAAGTGTCCTTCATTGCGATAAAATGAGCCGACTTGGTCAATCTATCCACAATTACCCAAATCAAGTTGTTCCTTCTTCGTGTTCTTGGTAGTCCAACTATGAAGTCGATGGATATCGACTCCCACTTTCATTCCGGCACATCTAAGGGTTGTACTTTTTATTGAGATCTCTTGTGTTCTCCTTTGACTCTTTGGCAAGTAAAGCACCTTGCCACGAACTCCGCCACTTCTCTCTTCATATTAGACCACCAAAAGGTCCTTGTACAACTTATCGCCACTCGGATGCACCGAATAAGGGGTGTTGTGGGCTTCATTCATAATCTTCTTCTTAAGTTCATCATCATTCATTATACACCATCTCCCTTTGAACCTAAGACTTCCGTCCTCGTGCAACTCGAATCTCGAGGGTTATCCCCTATATAACATTACCTTCCATTCCATAATCTTTGCATCACATGTTTGCCTTCCCCGGATTTCATCATATAACTCAGGCTTTAAGGTCAAATGTCCCATTGTATCCCCCTTTCGTATCACGTGGATACCCATCTTGCTCACTTCTTCATTCAACCTTAGCATGGATAAGGTGGTACACAAGGAGTGCACTGACTTCCTACTCAAGGCATCGGCCACCACATTAGTCTTCCCTTCATGATAGACTATTTCCATGTCATAGTCCCCAATAAGCTCGATCCACCTTCTTTGTCTCATGTTCAACTCCTTTTGGGTGTAGATATACTTCAAGCTTTTGTGGTTGGTAAATACTTTAATGGTTGCTCCATATAAGTAGTACCTCTAAATCTTCAAGGCAAAGACAACGACTCCTAATTCTAGGTCGTGGGTTGGGCAGTTCACTTCATGGGTCTTCAATTGTCGCGAAGCATAGGCAATGACTCTACCCTTTTGCATAAGCACACATCGTAGACCATTCTTTGAAGCATCGGTGTATACCTCAAAATTTTCACTCCCTCCCCGCAAGGCTAACACTGAGGACATGGTTAGGTGTTCCTTTAAAGTCAAGAAGGCCGTTTCACAACTCCAGACCCATTTGAAACGGCTCTCTTTCCACATTAATGATGTCAAGGGTCTAACAATCTTGGAGAAGTCTTTCACAAATCGGCGATAATACCCGGCTAGGCCTAGGAAACATCGAATTTTCGCCACATTCTTGGGTGCCACCCACCTAGACACGACCTAAATCTTGGTAGGGTCCACGACAACTCTTTTCTTCGATATGATATGCCCTAGGAAAGCCACCTTTTCCAACCAAAAATCACACTTACTAAGCTTGCCAAAGAGTTGGTGCTCCCTCAAGGTTTGCAAAATGATCCTTAGGTGCTACTCATGATCCTCCTTGGTCTTGGAGTAGACCAAAATGTCGTCTATAAACACCACCACGAACTTGTCCAAGTATGGACTAAACACTCTATTAATGAGATCCATGAAAGCGGCCGGTGCGTTTGTTAAATCGAATGGCATCCCTACAAACTCGTAATGTCCATACCTTGATCTAAATGCGGTCTTTGAAATGTCTCCATCCTTGATCTTCAATTGGTGATACCCCGATATTTGAAATTATCCCGCCTCCACTAATTTGGTCAAACAAATCGTCAATTCTTGGTAGAGAATACTTGTTCTTGATGGTGACGTTGTTCAATTCCCGGTAATCTATGCATAGCCTTAGCGTCCCGACCTTCTTCTTTACAAAGAAGATCGGTGCTCCCCATGGTGAAACACTTGGCCTTATGTAGCCTCTATCCGCCAACTCCCAAAGTTGCTTCCTCAACTCTTCTAATTCCTTTGGACCCATCCGGTACAGGGCCTTAGATATGGGTCCCGTACCCGGCTTCAAGCCACCCCAAATTCCACTTCTCTAGGAGGAGGTAATCCGGGCAACTCCTTCGGGAAGACATCCTCGAAATCCCTCACTACCGGTATATCATGCGCTTGCGGCCTCTCCACACTAGTGTCCCATACATGACACAAGATCATAGGGAAACCCTTCTTCAAGCACGTCTTCAAGGTCATCACCGTAACTAGCTTTACCTTAGGTTTGACTAAGTAGCCCTTGTATGACACCCTAGTACCCTTAGGTCCCCTCAAAGTGATCTTCTTTTGGTAACAATCTATGTTGGCTTTTTGTTTGCTTAACCAATCCATCCCAAGGATCACTTCAAACCCCTCTAGAGGGAACTCAAAAAGGGTTGCCGGAAAGTTGGTCTCATGCACTATAACCGGCACTTCTTCATAGATTTTTGAACATAAGATTGACTCTCCCGAAGGTAAAGATTCTTCATCATTGGTTAGTTCTCCCTCCCCAAATCCTATGGTCGACGCATGACTCTTAGACACGAAAGAATGGGTAGACCCCGAGTCAAATAAAACCAAAGAAGGATGGGAGTTAATAGGAAATGTACCGGAGACAATGTGGGCATCCTCCTCGGCACTCTTCCTACCCATGGAAATGAGCTTGCCACTCGACTTGGGTTCACCCTGAACCGTACTCGCCGATTGAGTAAACCTACTTCCCGGGGCGTTGCCTCCCGCAAAGCTTGTCGCTCGAGATGGAGCTCCCCGGTTGAAGTTTCCCTAGGTGTTACCGCCGCTGAAGTTCAAGTTGCCATTTCTTGGGTTGCTCCACGCTCCCGAGCTCTGATTGTTGGTCCCACTTTGCGAGGGTGTGTAGTAGGATCCTCCTTGACCGAACCTCCGGTTGGGTCCCCTTTGGGTGCTTGTGCATTCCATCTTCTTGTGGCCAAAGCCACCACAATTATAGCATCGGGACCCTCCTCCTTCACTCACGACCCTCCCGCCGTAACCGCCCGACTTCCCATAGCCACTTGTAGGTGCTCCTCCCGAGTAGGATCTAGCTTGGTTGAAATTATTCTTCTTCAGTTGGTACCCTCCATTCTCACTTTCGACCTTCCTCTTTTCTCCCGACCTCTCCTTAGTCTCCTTGGTCATGCGAGTAGCCTCTCCGTATTTCTGGCCCTCGCATAGACCTCCTTCACACTTGACACATCTCCGGGTTGAAGCTTCTCAAGAATCTTGACGGTTAGTCCCACTTTGAACTTGAGAGCCAAATGGAATTGGCTAAGATGATGATCTTCCATATACGTAGCTAGTTCGTTGAAACAGATATAGTAGTCTTGAACGGTCATAACATCGGTCATGACAAAGCGGTCGAACTCCGCCCGAAGCTTGCATCTTACATGCTCGGGAATGAACGTAGTCCTCATCTCTACCTTTGAAATTGGTCCATGGTATTGCGGCTTCACCTCTTTCTTCATAAAACTCTCTCATAGCTTCCCTCTCATTATACCACCATCCTCTCGTGAGACCCCCTAAGTAGAAGGCGGCTTGCTCTACCTTAAGGTCCTCGGGACATCTTACGACCTCGAACACATTCTCCATCTCCCTTACCCAGTCACTGAAGAGGCAAGGCTCCCCAGCCCCAAGGTACTTGGTGGGGCGGTGGCGCGAGATGGCGGTGCTCACAGAAGAGGCATCCATCGCTGCATATCTCTCTCTCTCTAGTGACATTCCTAAGGGCCTCGGTGAGGGCTTCACTTTGAGCTATGAGTCACTCCATTTATTCCTCGGACACACGGGGTGGAGGTGAAGGAGTCATTGCACGGGTTCTCGGCCGAGTGCCTTGTAGTCGGCCGAGTCCCTTTTTCTACTTGACCAAGTAAGCACTCTAAAGACCCTTTGCCCATCCCAACTCCTACAAGACCACATACAACCCTATTTGCATGTTCTTAAACGCATATACGGGAAAAGTAGAGGTATTTATTTGGCATACAACTCACACATGATGACAACTAGGATATGTTCCCATTAACGCATCCGTCACAACTTTCCTAATCATATCATAATCAACGCATTGTCATGTAGAATATTACCAAGCATGTAACAAAATCACGACACTAAACAAGAAATATGCAACAACCATATGCATCACACATGCCCCATTTCCCCCGCATAGTGATCGACTCATGTTAAGAGGACAATGGCACAACTTTGGAACGTCTCCCAAACTTGTTACAAGTTCTCTATGAGTCAAACCGGGTTCATTTTAGATTGACTCACCCAAGTTCATTGGTTCATTGGTTCATTTATTTAGGCTCCAAAACCGATACTCTGGTACCACTTTGTAAAACCCCCATAAGTCGGGCCCATTTCCTTTAGGCGTTCCCAACACATGCAGGCATCACAAGACTTGGTTTCCTATGTTTTGTAGTGCGAACAAGCGAGTAAAGAAGTTCTAACTCAACATCATGCAATAGATAAGTTATAGTTAAAATATTTACAAGTCGTGGGATGCAAATACTATCCCAAATAGTTATACAACCATATCGAAGAGTAGCAGTTTAATTGTCAAAAACTAAGATCGACCCAAGTGATGACGACAACTGAAGACCGCTCCCAAGCCCTTGAATGAATCATGCTAACCTGTTAACACTGCTCCCCATATGGGCAGCAATCACCATATGGTTCACCACAGATCATTAAAACCCAAGTGTTAGCTAGATGATAAGAATGTTCAATGCATGTGAACTACGCTTACCTACATATGACCATGCAAGGTGAAACCACAAGGCACAATGAGAGATAAGAGATCACCCTCTAACATATCCATACAACCGGTGACCGAGACACGCCCAAGACGTCACTAACACGCACAAGGGAATCGGAACATGTCCGTGGTACCGGGCCCGAGTCTGACTCGAGTCCCCTGCTAGACGCCGTGCCTCACCACACGAATTCCTCCGTAACCCAAGTTTTAACACCGCCTCATACCAAGGTACCTTACCAGGATTACCCCAGCATGAAAGGTTGTTACCATCTCGGTTGCCCGAGGTTAGTACATATCAAATGCAACAGTCCCTAACACATTTATTAAGATACGGTAAAGTATTAAACGTTACAATGTTCCAAAATACAATAATGTAAATCCAAATGCTATCAATTACAAAACAAATGCTAAGACTCATGATGGTGATACTAAATCTGGCGTGACGACTCTCCCATGACCGCCCCAAGGTCACCAAATGCATTACCTGTCACAGCCTACTCACCATCCCCGAATGGATCACCGCAGATTTTACAAAACAATAACGGGGTCAGTACTGCTCAATCAAAATAAGACAAGGCACAAGTAACCAGCTGATCATCCTCCATCCCCAGTCCCCGATCTCACACAGTAACTGACTACACACCGAAGTGTGTAGCCCTGCCAGACTACCTAACGCAACAGGTAGTCCACGCAGCCAGTGGGGGGCCGCAGGCAATCCCCACCAAAATCCCGCTCATTAACGAGCGATAACCCTGTCCCTTAATGTGCACATCCCCTCCTGTGACGGGTTCCACGGAGGGCGAACTAGGGCGTGAAGCCACTCCCGCAAGTGACTCCACCACAAACCTCATAACACCATCACACCAACACTCCGATGATCAGCAAAGAACAGTAAAACACAATACAAACACATCTTAATTCAATTAACAGTAACTGAGTAGGGAAATCCTACCTTAGCAACAACAGCAGTGAAAAGAATCAAGCAACTAGAGCGGCTCCTCTACGAAGTCTTCGCCTAAACAATAATCACATAACACAATTACTAATTGCAAAACCCCATTTTCCCCAACTCATGATTAAAGACAAACCCTAGAATACTCACCAACAAACAAGAGGATAAAGACTTACCGACGGAAGAATGAAGGATTGAATACGATTGCTATGATGGTCCACACACACACACAGAGGAGAGATTCGGAGTGATTAGAGCGTCGTACATTTATTAGGTTTGGTAAATAGTGTTTAGAAACTGATTATCGAAATTATATAATGCCCTAATTACTCCCGAATCAAACCGCTGAAATATTGCTCGCCAGACCGGATACTCGGTCGAATATAGAGTATACTCGGCCGAGTATCCTCTACTCGGTCGAGTATTCAGTATACTCGGCCGAGTGTTCCTCGGCAGTAGCCAAACAGACTACACAACCCACACTACTTGACCGAGTAGGCTATACTCGGTCGAGTACCAGCATATAAAATCCGTAGTATTACAGTCTTTCCCCCTTAAAAAGAACTTCGTCCCCGAAGTTCACATTCTACCCAAAACAAACACAACAAAACGACCTCCCGACACAACATACTAACAATATACTTGCACAAAATATCACAAACTCGACTAGCCCAACTCAACTAAGACAAAAACAAATATGCGACCATCTCCTACCCCCCTAAAAAGACAACGGTTACGTCCCTATAACCAACCATACCTGATCAAAAAGGTTAGGAAAACGCTCTCGCATAGCCTCCTCTGGTTCCCATGTGGCTTCTTCCATGTTGTGATTGGACTAAAGTACCTTGAGTAAAACGGTCTCACCATTCCTTGTCTTGCGTACTTTGCGGTCTAGGATCTCCTTAGGAACCTCAGCATAGGACAAGGACTCATCAAGCTCGATATTCTCAACCACAAGTATATGTGACGGGTCACTCACATACTTCCGGAGCTGTGAAACATGAAAGACATTGTGGACTCTATCCAAAGCTGGTGGCAAAGCTAACCTGTAGGCAACCTCGCCTATGCGATCCAAAATCTCATAAGGACCTATAAACTTCTAGCTCAACTTTCCTTTCTTTCCAATTCTCATCACTCCTCGCGTAGGTGACACTTTCAAAAGGACCTTGTCACCTACTGCGAACTCTATATCTCTGCTGTGCAAGTCGGCATAACTCTTATGACGATCTTGAGCTGCTCTCATCTTTTGACGAATTAACCGAACCTGCTCAACCATATCCTGCACCAGCTGTGGTCCTAAAACCAGTGCCTCTGAACTGTCGTCCCAACAAACTGGACTTCGGCATTTCCGACCGTACAAAGCCTCAAAAGGTGCCATCCCGATACTGGTATGATAACTGTTGTTGTACGAAAACTCGATCAGATCAAGTATGTCCTCCCAGCTTCCCCCAAACTCCATGGCACATGCTCTCAACATGTCCTCCAAGGTCTTGATAGTCCTCTCAGTCTGACCATCAGTTGCAGGATGAAAAGCGGTGCTCATCTTCAAGGTAGTACCCATCAATTCATGCAGTTCTTGCCAAAACTTAGATATAAACCTCGCATCACGATCCGACACTATATCCTTAGGTATACCATGTAACCGAACCACATGTCTCCTATAACCCAAGGCCAGTTGCATCTTGGACCAAGTATCCTTCATAGGAACAAAATGAGCTGACTTTGTCAACCGATCAACAATTACCCAGATCATGTTATTACCTTGCTGTGACCTAGGTAACCCAACCACAAAGTCCATAGAAATCGACTCCCACTTCCACTCAGGTACCTCCAAGGATTGAATCTTACCTTGTGGTCTCCGCTGCTCACCCTTGACCCTCTGACAGGTCAAACACCTAGCCACGAACTCAGCTACATCCCTCTTCATATTTGGCCACCAGAAAGTCTTCTTAAGGTCTTTATACGACTTATCACCACCAGGTGAACCGAATAAGGAGTGCAATGTGCCTCTGTCACGATCACTCTCCTCAAATCGGATCCTCGGGAACACACCATCTCCCATCAAAACGAACACTCCCATCTGTGTGAATAGAAAACCTGGAAACTGTGCCACTCTCCACTCTAGACTTCCACTCTTGGATCTTCGGATCAAGCACTTGCTTACTCTTGATGTTTGTGGGAAATAATCTGTATACTTCCCTTTAACATGAAGGATTATAACGATATAATAAAGATGATCTATGGTCATAAAATAAAATACATAAGCATAAGTAAAAAGATTTAGAATTAACCTCGGGTCCTTGCAAAATTGGCCTAAGAACAATATCAAAATTGATATTCACCTATTAGTTGCACCCAAGACGATCTAAGATATACCCTTTGATTATGCTAGAAATCAATCTAAAATTTTCTGTAAAATTTTATTGTCTTTGTGTTTTGTGATGAGAAAGAGGAGGCTCGGTCAGAAAAAGAATTAGGTTTGAAATAATTCTCCACCTTTCTTTTTATATAGACCGAAATCCTAAATCAATTAGGAAAGTGGAAACCTCCCTAATTTCGGCCACCTGAACCGAAAATAAGGAGTATTTTTTTCCTTATTTTGGTCTTTCCAAAAATATATAAAGTGTGTTAAATTGTCATCTAGTGAGGATCGAACCCATGACCTCTTGGCTTGTGTACCCTCACTAATACCACTATGACACATTCAACTTGTTGATATTAAATACAACTGATTATATTTAATTACGAATTAACAGATTAATTCTTTCAAACTAACCTTATATATATTTAATTAAATATAACTTATTATATTTAATTTACTTAATTGATGATTAATTCGTCTCAACTTAATATTATTTAATTTTCATTAAATAATTATCTCATCAACACATTGACTAACTTTTTAGTCATTTTGGGCATCAATGTAATTATATTTCTATAACCACATTTCTCAAATACGTCCTATAGGTGTGACCTTTAGGGACCAGTTGATCACCGCCATCTGTATGATAATAACGTCAAACTTTCTAGCAAGCCAACCGTTATTAGGTAAACGTTAATCAACTGACTAAATATACGAAGTATACCCTTGTGAACCTGTAAGAGATTTACAAATGTTATCACACTAATTTGTGGAGGACACCAGCTCCAACAAACTCCCACTTGTCCTCACAAGTGTATGTGCGATAACCGATTCTCATATCCTTTAAAATTTCTCCCACTCAATGTAAAACAATTTGAAAATCCGAATTCACAAAGGTCGTATTTTACAAGCGATCAGTATCAAGAGTGGTTTTCCAGACTAGAGAGTAACTTAACTGATAAACGAATCAACATTCGAGCATGGCCATGCATTTCAGTTACAACTCCTCGAGTGGCCCTGAGAAATAACTATACCTGATAAGGGTTGGATATTTTCCTCAACTCAAATCTTGCAGACGTAAGCACAGTATGAAATGACCCAGAAAAAATCTACTTAGCCCCAGTTACGGTAGACCGTGAGAAAGAAACCAAAGTCACCCAAAGACTGCCTTAATCTCAAGAGACAGTTGATAGTCAAAAGAATCGACTCTAGGTACACAATAGATGTCCTATCCACGACCTGGCACCGAATGTTATAAAACATTTAGGACTCCATTACGTTGTCACAAATAAAAATTGTCCTACGAGGTATCGTCATAATCTCGTATCTGTGATCGATTAGTCAACCGTTTAACTTATGGCTCGTTGAACCCACCATCAATCGATTGCACAATATAATAGCCAGAGTTAGCAGCTCACATTGGCGATTACGGACCTAAACAAATATAATATAATTCAGTTCACTTTGTGGCGTTCAATGTTGTCAGTACAATCCACATGAAAAACAAAATATTATATATAATACGATGAAGTTGTAAATAATATATGAAAAGATAATGTATCAAATCCATAATCAAGTACTACAACTTAGGAACATGTTTAATTCCCATGGAATTAACATGCCCTACATGCTTATCATAATTCAACGGTTTAGTGAGAGGATCTGCGATGTTATCATCCGTCGCAATCTTGTCAATCACTATCTCTTCTTGCTCCACGTAATCACGGATCAGGTGAGCCTTCCGAAGTACATGTCTAGATTTGTTGCTAGACTTTGGCTCCTTAGCCTGGAAGATGGCACCTCTATTGTCACAATAGATGGTGATCGGGTCATTCGAACTAGGAACTACCGAAAGCCCTTGTAAGAATTGACGCATCCATATCGCTTCCTTTGCTGCCTCCGAAGCGGCATAGTACTCGGATTCAGTAGTAGAATCTGCTACAACACTCTGTTTGGAACTCTTCCAGCTGACCGCAGCACCATTAAGAGTGAAGACGAACCCGGACTGAGATTTTGAATCATCTCGATCCGTTTGGAAGCTAGCATCTGCGTAACCGGTTGCGCATAGCTTAGTATCGCCTCCATAAGTCAATACCCAATCCTTAGTCCTCCGTAGGTACCTGGATTCTTTTGGTACCGACTCGTCATACTCAATGCATGTGCCACGTCTGGATGTGTGCACATCATGGCATACATGATCGATCCTATTGCAGATGCATAAGGAATACGACTCATGTGTTCAACCCCTTCAGGCGTCGTGGGTGACTGAGACTTGCTCAACTGCATCCCAGTCGTCATAGGAAGGTTCCCTTTCTTGGAGTTGGTCATGCTAAACCTCTCAAGAACCTTATTCAAATAAGACTCCTGACTAAGTGATAACGTCCGTCGTGATCTATCTCGGTAGATACGGATTCCCAAAATACGTTGTGCCTCACCCAGATCTTTCATCTGAAAATGGTTCTTCAACCATTCTTTAACCGAAGATAGGAGAGGAATGTCATTTCCAATCAAGAGTATGTCATCGACATACAATATCAAGAATACAATCTTGCTCCCACTCGACTTGATATATAAGCATGGTTCCTCGACCGATCGAGTGAAGCCATACTCTTTTATCACTTGGTCGAAACGATGATTCCAACTCCGAGAAGCTTGCTTAAGTCCATAAATGGAACGCTTAAGCTTGCATACTTTCTTAGGATGCTCAGGATCTATGAAACCTTCGGGTTGCACCATGTACACCTCTTCCTCCAAATAACCGTTTAAGAAGGCGGTTTTCACATCCATTTGCCAAATTTCATAATCATGAAATGCGGCTATCGCTAAGATTATCCGAATGGAACGTAGCATGACTACAGGTGCAAAAATCTCATCATAATGCAATCCTTGCACTTGAGTGAAACCTTTTGCCACAAGTCGTGCCTTATAGATATCTTGTTGCGCGTCTACAGAACGCTTTATTTTGTAAAGCCATTGGCACTGTAGAGGTTTTACCTTATTAGGTAAATCAACTAGATCCCATACGTTATTCTCATACATGGAGTCCATCTCGGATTGCATGGCTTCGAGCCATAGCTTTGAGTCGGAACAGGCCATAGCACCTTTATAGGTTGCGGGTTCATTACTTTCTAGAAGTAAAACGTCATTCTCCTCGACCATACCAATGTATCTGTCCGGAGGATGAGAGTCTCTACCCGACCTCCTAGGTTCCTCAGGAATATCAACCGTATCATCAGTAGGAATATCAACCGTATCATCAGTTGGAGGTACAGCTTCCTCCATCTGTTCCTCGGTTGTTGGTTCTGGAATCTCCGACAGCTCGAAGGTTCTATTACTCGACTTGTTCTCGAAAAATTCTTTCTCTAAGAACGTCGCACTAGCCGCAACAAATACTCGATGTTCGGTTGGCGAATAAAAGTAATGACCAAATGTTCCTTTAGGATAACCTATAAAGTATGTCTTGACCGATCGCGGGCCGAGCTTATCCTCGTGTCTCCACTTTACATAAGCCTCGCAGCCCCAAACCCGAATAAAGAACAAGTTAGGTACCGTTCCCTTCCACATTTCATATGGAGTCTTGTCGACAGCTTTACACGGACTTCGGTTAAGTATAAGAGCAGCTGACAAAAGAGCATAACCCCATAATGAATCAGGCACTACCGTGTGACTCATCATGGATCGAACCATATCAAGTAAGGTTCGATTTCTCCGTTCGGACACACCATTTAATTGAGGTGTTCCAGGTGGAGTTAACTGTAGAGCGATTCCACAGTCTTTCAGGTGTTGATCAAACTCATTTGAAAGATATTCGCTACCCCGATCTGAACGGAGTGCTTTAATCTTTCTACCCAGTTGGTTATGTACCCTATTCTGGTATTCCTTAAATTTCTCAAAGGACTCACTTTTATGCTTCATTAAGTAGACATATCCGTATCTACTCAAATCGTCCGTGAAAGTGATAAAATATCTATAGCCATCTCTAGCGGTAATTGACATAGGTCCACATACGTCCGTATGTATGAGTCCTAATAGGTCACTAGCGCGCATTCCAACACCTTTGAAGGAAATTCGAGTCATCTTGCCAATGAGACATGATTCACACGTGGCATATGCAGAAAATCCGAATGAGGGAATAGTCCCATTATCGACGAGTTTCTTTACGCGTTTCTCATTTATGTGTCCCATTCGACAATGCCATAGATAGGTTTGATCTTTGTCACCAACCTTTAATTTCTTATTATTCATGTGTAATACTTCCGTTGTTTGATCTAAGATATAAATTCCATTCATGGAAACTGCTTTGCCATAAATCATTTCATTAAAAGAGAAAATACAACTATTATCCTTTATTGAAAATGTAAAACCGTCTTTAGCAAGTACGGAAACAGAAATAATGTTCTTAGATAAACTGGGTACATAGTAACAGTTATTTAATGATAACTCAAAACCACTAGGGAGTTGGATTACATATGTTCCCTTCGAGGCGCAGACTACTCGTGCTCCATTCCCGACTCGCAGTCCACATCACCTTTTTCGAGAGGTATGATGTTCTTTAGGCCCCGCAAATGATTACTGAGATGAGAACCACAACCAGTATCTAGTACCCCAAGTTCCGAAACTTGCATGGTTAATCTCAATCATATGAATATAAGATGACATAACAACAGGAGCGACACGGCCTGCTTTGATGTCCTCACGGTAGACGGGACAGTTCCTCCTCCAATGTCCAGTCTTGTGATAATGGTGGCACTCTATGTCACCGCCCTTGCTCTTTGTCTTGCCTTGTGAGCCACTAGTCTCACCGGGCGCACTCTTACCGTTCCCTGGCTTTTTAAACTTTGGCTTACCTACAGCTAGGTCGCCATGAGCCTTGCCCTTACCTTTACTCTTGTTGTGAATCGTGAGAACATCCTGCTTCATGCTCCCACTCAATTTCATATCCTCCTCGGTCTGTACGAGAAGAGAGTGTAGCTCATGAGGACTCTTTTTCAAGTCATTCATGTAGTAGTTCGCCCTGAAAAGGGCAAAACCATCGTGAAGAGAATGAAGCATTCGGTCAATGACAATGCTCTCACTGATTCTACAATTCAGTGACTCCAGTTTCTCGACATTCTCAATCATGTGAAGAATGTGTGGGATAACTGGTTGGCCCTTCTGGAGTTTCGCATCAAAGAAGCAACAGGTATGCTCATATGTAACGATTCTCGGTGCCTTTGAGAACTCGTTAGTGAGCGTGGTGAAAATCTTGTTTGCACCTTGGGCAATGAAGCGTCTCTGCAAATTGGTTTCCATTGCAAAGATGAGTACGTTCTTTATCGCACCCGCTTCCATAACGAAATCACTATAAGCGAGTGACTCGTTGACTCCTGCATTTGGGCCTGGGTTGACCGGTATTGGCTCAGTTAAATACCTGAGCTTACCGTCGCGATGGCGCATTCCGTAGTGCCGCCTCCCAGTCCGCAAAATTGGACCCATCATTCTTCATCGAGTGGTGATTCATTTGGTCCATGAACATTTTAAGCCAGGACGAACGATCTAGTGTGGCACTAGGCATTGGGATTGCGTTATTTCCAGCCATTTGTTGTAACAGTATTATTGATAATAAGCGTGTTCTACACTGCGAAAGAAGAATTAAATAATAAGCATGCATCGTTTTTATTTTAAGTCTAATGAACTAATGTCATAACGCGAAAACTCAAAAACATTTATACAATTGACCTCCCTCAAGAATTATATAAATGACCCCAAGACTCAATTCTCTGTAAATTGATAAGCTAACCTGTTAGCTAATTCTACCGTTAGAATTCTTGGTCGATAAATTTCTGTAAATACTATCTTTAATCCATCATAATCACGAGAAACTCTTCGGACTACAATGTTGAGGTAAACTAAGTCAACACAACTACTTACCCAACGTAGAAGGGGTCATATTAGGCCTACCGACGAAGAAGGGATTCATAGATGTTTGCCCTTATAAAGACTAATCTCAATTTCCGTTTTAGAGGAAGATCCCATCAACTTTTTAATTCATTTTAAGTGAACTATAATCTAGCATGCGAGAATGATTTAAACTAAGGTGATGGCTTAAAAGACTGTGACATCGCATGTCCATGAAAACTAACATACAACCTATATGAGTCAATTTTCATGCATTTTAGTAGTAGGTGGTTTGGTTTTAGGCGGAATATGATGCAATTACTAGCATGTGAATGAAAAGCAATAAAATGAAAAACGTAAAAAAAACAGTAAAAGTCCTAGTGTGGCCTATCCTATCAAAATGAACAATAAATACAAGTTTGGAATCCATCCTTGGACCCGAGAAGCTTGTCTTGATGTTCCATCTTGATCCATGTAGCGGGAGTGAGCTTGAATCTTCATCTTTAGTCTTCTTTGAAATTACAATAATTAAAATTACATAATTGACCTATTAATTACATTCTAATTTCAAAACCCAAAACTAAAATAAAGGAGATTCGAGATCTCATAATTACATAAAAATCATGTTTCCTTCATTACGAAAACATAATTGACTAAGGCCACACTAAGTATTACAAATTACAACCGATTGCAAAATTAAATACGTAAATAAAATTCATTCATTCGATTCATTCAACATAATTAAAAGCATCAACTAAAAATAAATTAAACATACATAATACGATAAATAAATTATGTTGATTAATTTATCCAAACCACCTATTTAAATTAAATTAAGTGACAATTCCGCAATTTAATCACATTAGTTTCATACTTAATCCATATTATACTTGTAATATGAATTCTGTCCGTCAAAAATTTTAAACTGCTTTAAAATAACTCGGTATCATTAAATTGTAAACCGATTCACAATAACTAATTGGCCAAAAATAAAAAAAATAATATCCAATTCTTTAAATTTGTCTCGGCCAAAAACAAAACGAAATTTTTTTTTTATTAGTCACGGCTAAAAATAAAAAAAAAATCCTTTCCTATTCTAATTCGGTAAATAGGAAAAACAAGGGAAAAAAAAACTTTCCAAAAAAAATATCCTCTATTTTCGGTTAAAGGCAAAAAACTTTCCTAAATTTTTTTATTCTTTTTTTTCTTTCTTCTACTCGGTTTACCAAAAAAAATTAACATAAAAATTTTTTTTTTTCGTAAACCCTAAAAAAAACGCAGCCTCTTTTTTTTCTTTTCTTTTTGCGGCAATTATGCCCTAAAACAAGATTTGATGATCAATTGTTTACCTTTGCTATTAGAACATGATTAGCATAAGAAATAATAAACATGATTAATTTATATGCCAAAATTTATATAGCAAAAACAATCTTTTAATCATAAACATGACGATTCCATTTGATTTTAACTTAATCTCATTAAATCAAACCTGTTCCGGGTGTAATTCCAGAGCAGTTACTTGTTACCACCCGTGCTTGTAAAATGACGTCCTTGATTGAATCCTCCTTTCGGTCTCCTGAAACAATGAACAAACTGAGGGCTCGGCTTTGGCCGAGCGTACTCACTCCGACGCTCAAGTCAGTGGACTTAAAGAGATAAGTTGTTGTTACTTGGCGAAGTATATTTTGTAGAGAGATAAGGAGGATATTACCAGATGAATAGTGATTCTTAGGTTAAATTGTAGATCCTCTCCTCAATGAGAGTTGAGGAGTATTTATAGACTTTCACCTTTTGTCACGTAGTGGCCAAGTGGCTAGCAGGTGGAAAGACTGATCTACCCTCGGCCGAGGGACCCATGGCAGGCCGGCGGGCCCTGTTGACTCGCCGCCGAGGGGTCTTGGATATGAGTACGCGGATATGTGCCCCGGCTGGCTAGTTGTCCCAGCCGAGACCCAAGAGACAAAAGCCGACGGGCACGTCGGTTAATTTTGTCTAAGTCGTTGACTTACTTGTGGATATCTTTGACCTTGCTCAATATGTTGACTTGGTCAGCGGGTGCAGAATATGCCCCATCAATTTGCCCCCAGCGTAGTCTATGCCGTGGTATGGACCTTCGATGAGTGTTGAGCGTATTCTGCGCAAGTAAAAATTTTTCTGCCCCGGCTTTGTCTACCTCGGCTTGGTTCTGCTTAGACCGTACCATATCCCCCCTCCACATGGATGTGTAACGGACATCAGATGTGGAAAAGAAAGTGGCGCTGGCCGAGACCGAGGTTGTGAGTGTCGTGTGCTTTTGATTGCCCCCCAGCCGGTGCTGCCAAGCTTGGTTGGAACAGCGGGCCGTTTGGCAAGTAGATACCAAGGGGTGTGTTGAAAAAGATACGTCGATTGGCATTCTGTCAAGGAGCGTGTTGAAGAAGTTTTACAACTGTTTGTCGATTGACCTTCCATGGCTGCATGCTTGACATGTGTCCCGTTGCTGATTGGTTGACGCTTCATGGGCTTTGCCCTGATTGGTCGGATTGAGTGGGCTTTGCCCTATAAATAGGAGAGTTAGCCCTTGAATTTGGCCTTCCAAATTCATTTTCTTAAAAAAAATTCTTCTTTCTAGCCCTCTTTGACGAAAACTTCTCTCTAGCTATCAGAATTGTTACTCCAGCGCAGCACTTTTCTTCAAGGTAAACAAACAAATTTTTCGACTTTTAAGTTTTTATTGTGAACATGTCTTCTGCTGATGCCGGTCCTAGTAACCGTGCGCCGGGGGGTTCCCCGTCGCGTCTTGATGAGGAGGAGATACTGGACGCTATCCCGATAAGGTCTGGGGGCCCTAGGTCTCCTTCTCCCGAAGTTGATCCTAAAGCTCTGGAGGATTGGGAGGATGATGATGATGTTGATGATGACGGTGATGATGTCGGTGATGATGCTGGAAGGACTCGTCCTAATGAGGGGAGGCAGTACATCATGGATCACGGCGACGCCTGTAAGGTCTGCCCTGACCGTGCTTGGACCCATAAACTATAATATGAAAATTTTAACTGATTATAAACTATAATATGAAAAATAGAATGGAAGAACTATCATCAAATAGAAAAAAAACGGCACAAAAAAATTCGATCCAAAAAAAAAACGAAACCCTAATATTTTTTTTCTTCTCGAAAATCTGATCGTTTACATACAAATTTTATGAAAATCATCAAAATTAAAATCGTAGCCAAAGGCTCTGATACCACTTGTGGGAAATAATCTGTATACTTCCCTTTAACATGAAGGATTATAACGATATAATAAAGATGATCTATGGTCATAAAATAAAATACATAAGCATAAGTAAAAAGATTTAGAATTAACCTCGGGTCCTTGCAAAATTGGCCTAAGAACAATATCAAAATTGATATTCGCCTATTAGTTGCACCCAAGACGATCTAAGATATACCCTTTGATTATGCTAGAAATCAATCTAAAATTTTCTGTAAAATTTTATTGTCTTTGTGTTTTATGATGAGAAAGAGGAGGCTCGGTCAGAAAATGAATTAGGTTTGAAATAATTCTCCACCTTTCTTTTTATATAGACCGAAATCCGAAATCAATTAGGAAAGTGGAAACCTCCCTAATTTCGGCCACCTGAACCGAAAATAAGGAGTAACTTTTTCCTTATTTTGGTCTTTCCAAAAATATATAAAGTGTGTTAAATTGTCATCTAGTGAGGATCGAACCCATGACCTCTTGGCTTGTGTACCCTCACTATTACCACTATGACACATTCAACTTGTTGATATTAAATACAACTGATTATATTTAATTACGAATTAACAGATTAATTCTTTCAAACTAACCTTATATATATTTAATTAAATATAACTTATTATATTTAATTTACGAATTGACAGTTAATTCGTCTCAACTTAATATTATTTAATTTTCATTAAATAATTATCTCATCAACACATTGACTAAATTTTTAGTCATTTTGGGCATCAATCAATACTATATATTAAATCCAGAAACCAATGGACTTCTATGTAATTAAAGAAAGTTATACAAATTAATTATACTATATAGTTTTAAATTACTAGCACCGTGTGATGGACCTGATTAAGGGATCTCAATGCAAATATTATATAGTTTTGGTTAAAATTAAATTATATAGAAGCTTGGTAATTTTCCTAAACATTTGTAAATTAATTAAGATGATCAATTTCCTTAAAATAAAATAATTAATTAAGATGGTCAATTTCAAGGAGACTAAAAGAAAGAAGATGCTTGGTAATTTTCCTAAATATTTATAGAAGATAAGAAAATGGTCAATTTCCTTAAAATAAAATAATTAATTAGGATAAACATGTACACTTATACTATTAATTATTATCATCATAAAATTATATATTAAATTTAAAATCTATGCAATTTTATTAAACTTTATAGTTTATTAGATGTATATAGAGATGTTAATTATTTAACATACAAAAATATAATATAAGTAGGTTATAAATAATTCAAGTTAGATTCCATAATATATAATATTACATAATTATTTCGATTTGATTTAATGCATATATGTAATATATTTATATAAATATAGAATCATCTTAAAATTGCATGCTTAAGTAGTAAAAGTAATTTCGTCAGTAAGGAAAAGAATTGTAGTAACATTGGATATAGTTATATGATAGTAATCACTCATTTGAATAGTAAAAGTAACAATATTATCAGCGAGATTAGTGAAAGTGGTAGAAACAACAACGGGAGTAGTGAAATTATCAATATTAATGCGGCATTAGTGACAGTAACAATAATTACGGCGGGAGTAGTGAAAGTAACAATGATTACGGGCAAGTAGTGAAATATTATTACTATTGTTTCATTAATAAGAGTAAAATATTAGTAGCGGGAGTAGTGAATTTGTCTCAAAATTTATTTCATTGTAATTTTAGGATATGTTATAAAAAAAATATATTAATGATAAATTTACGGGTTATGCAACTTTAAATAATTTTATTTAATGAAAAAAAATTAATGGTAAGTAGAGGTAACCCGGGCGAAGCCGGGCACTAATACTAGTGTAATTATATTTCTATAACCACATTTCTCAAATACGTCCTATAGGTGTGACCTTTAGGGACCAGTTGATCACCGCCATCTGTATGATAATAACGTCAAACTTTCTAGAAAGCCAACCGTTATTAGGTAAACGTTAATCAACTGATTAAATATACGAAGTATACCCTTGTGAACCTGTAAGAGATTTACAAATGTTATCACACTAATTTGTGGAGGACACCAGCTCCAACAATGTTCTCATACAAATCCGGCTCGATCGACAAATTCGCGATGGCATCCCCTTTCCTTATCATAAAGATCCCCATCTTAGACATCTCATCCCTTAGTTTCATCAAAGACGTAGTTGTACATAGCGAATGAACGCTCTTCCTACTCAGATCATCTGCAACAACATTAGCCTTACCCTCGTGATAGATGATCTCCATATCGTAGTCCCCGATCAGCTCCATCCATCGTCTCTGTCGCATATTAAGCTCCTTCTGAGTGTAGATTTACTTCAGACTCTTATGATCTGAAAACAACTTAAAGGTTGCCCCATAAAGGTAGTGCCTCCAAATCTTAAGAGCAAAAACAACTGCACCCAGTTCTAGATCATGAGTAGGGTAGTTCTCCTGACATCGCTTCAGCTGCCTTGAAGCATACGCTATAACCTTCCCTTCCTGCATCAACACACAACCTAGACAATTCTTTGAAGTATCGGTATATATTTCAAAGTTCTCACATCCCTCTGGCAAAGCTAGAATAGGAGCTGTGGTCAAACGCTCCTTTAGAGTCTGGAACGCCGTCTCACAACTCTCATCCCAAACAAATCTGGTCTCTTTCCTCATCAAAGTAGTCATAGGCCGTGCTATGGTGGAAAAGTCTTTCACGAACCTCCTGTAGTAGCCAGCAAGGCCCAAGAAACTCTGAACCTCAGCAACACTCTTCGGTGATTCCCACTTGGTCACAGCCTCAATCTTGCTAGGATCCACGGGTACTCCCTTCTTAGATATGACATGACCCAGAAAAGTGATACGTGCATTTCGTATAGTCTTTTTAGCCTATTTTAGCACGTATTTCTATGTACTTTCGTACTTTTTATATTGCATTTTGCCCCCGAATTGGCTACTTCGGTTCGTTTTGTCCGTTTTGTAGAAATGAACGCGAAAGTAGTGGAATCGTAACATTTTCGTCCTTTTTGCGTGCATTTTGAGGAGACGGGATTTTCCGGAGTGAGTTCTTGCATTGGGATGCGTGAAGGCACGGTCTACAGAGCAGTCGGGCACGAGTTTGAGCTGTTTTGGAGGAAGAATACTCGATCGAGTGGTTTTATTACTCGATCGAGTGGTTTCTATGGCATTGGTTGGTCGATCGAGTAGTTTTATACTCGATCAAGAAGAGCTGGATTTAGGAGTTACTCGATCGAGTAACATTTATGTTCGATCGAGTAGATTTCTTGGAGTTTTACTCGATCGAGTGGTTTTATTCTACTCGATCGAGTGGTTTTGTCTGGCGTGGGCTTTAATTAGCCCGTGAACTTGTTTTAGTTTTTGGACTTAGTAGTTTTTCTATTTAAGCATACGTCAACTAGGTCATTAGCATCTTATATCATACATTCTATTCTATCTAAGTTTTATCTATCATTTTCATCTTTCACAAAAAGACTGCGTTGCTTTTCTTCTACTGTAACTTTTACTTTCGGGGTTATTTAGCTCGGATTTGTCTGTTCTTTACGCCGGATTCTTACGATTGTAATCTCCTTCTCCCTTTTTAATATTAATCTTTATTTTGTTCTTTTTAATTGTTTGTTTTGCTTCATTTAATTCTTTGCCCTAATTACTTTTTAGCATTTTTTATTATTGTTTTATCATGTTGATTGTTAGTTATTTATTTGTTGTTAGTATTGACGGTATTAATAGCGAAATGAGTAGCTAAATCTGCTTCATGTTAGGATTAGGGAATCTACGGTAGAAATGTGACGATGTCGTAAACAGGTTAGATGAATTATTTGTGAGATTCTGTCACCATAGCAATATAATCTGTATTTACGACTTAGTTGAGTGCACGCTTCGAGTCACCCTTTTAATCTGGTTAAATTTAATCTGAATCGGAGGATTGGACTAAATAGACCTGCTATGAACAGTAAACTACCCTGACGAGGACGGAAGTTAAGTTAGTGAAAGTTTAGGATAGAAAGTGGACCGGAACGACCTTTCCATATCCGTCTCGCATTAATTCATCTAAGTTGTTTACAATTGAGTCACTGGACTACCGTCGTGAACTGAAATCCTGACATGTCCCCTCTTTATTGATAGTTTATCATCCTTTTTCTGCCTTAACTGCTCTTTCTTTATTTCTTTTCCTTTAAACCTTTTTAGTTTAGAAATCAAATTATAAACACCCCCCATTTGTGACCAAATAGACGGACTCTTACAGATATCTTGCCTCCCTGAGGAGATCGACCTGACTTCCCTAGCTATATAGTTAGTTTTGTTAGTTATTTTTGATAGGTATACGACAGCCCTGTCAAAAATCCACCTCTTCTAACCAGAACTCACACTTTGATAACTTGGCATAAAGTTGGTTCTTTCTCAGAGTCTACAAAATGATCCTTAGGTGCTCTTCACGTTCCTCCTTAGTCTTAGAGTAGACTAAGATGTCGTTAATTAAGACAACCACGAACTTATCCAAAAACGGACTGAAAATCCGATTCATAAAATCCATGAAAGCTGCTGGTGCATTGGTCAAACCAAAAGGCATTACCACATACTCATAGTGACCATAACAGGACCGGAAACCTGTCTTTGGAATATCCTCATCAGCTATCCTCAACTGTTGATAACCCGACCTCAAATCGATCTTAGAGAATACACCTGCTCCACTCAGCTGATCAAACAAGTCATCAATCCTAGGCAAAGGATACTTGTTCTTCACTGTGACACGGTTAAGCTCCTTGTAGTCGATACACAGCCTCATACTCTCATCTTTCTTCTTTACAAACAAAATTGGAGCTCCCCAAGGTGACACACTTGGCCGGATATATCCCTTGTCTAACAGCTCATGTAACTGTTTCTTCAACTCAGCTAGTTCCTTAGGTGTCATACGATATGGTGCTTTAGATATATGGCTTGTTCCCGGTTTAAGCTCCACGTTGAAGTCAACATCTCTCTTTGGCGGCAACTCCGGTATCTCTTCAGGAAAAACATCATCAAACTCTCCCACCACAGGTATATCAACAGTTTTCTACGGCTCTATTCGACGATCTCTCACTTGACAAAGAATCAAAGAACACTTCTTCCTCAAGCATGACTTTAAGGTCATTACCGCTATAAACTTACACTTAGGTTTCACAACAAACCCCTTATAAGACACCCTTATACCCTTGGGACCCTTTAAAGACACTTTATTTTGCCGACAATCTATCTTGGCATCATACTTTCCCAACCAATCCATCCCGACAATCACCTCAAACCCATCAATAGGAAACTCTAGCAGGTCTACCGGTAAATCTACCCCTCCAACCAACATAGACACTCCCTTATACAACTTAACACATGACACTGACTCCCCAGAAGGTATAAACACATCGTCCTTTACCAGCTCAAACTCTCCCAAGCCCATAGATAAAGCATGACTTCTAGACACAAAAGAATGTGTTGCCCCCGAGTCAAACAAAACAAAAGACGGTACATTATGAACAAGAAAGGTACGGGTAACTACATGTGCATCGTTCTGACCTTCTTGCTTATCCATCATAAAGAGCTTTCCGCTGCTTTTCTAGCCTCCCTCTTGAACCGAAGCATTAGAAGTACTCGGCTTGGTTGTCGAATCCTGGGTGACACTGTTGTTTGGCGCGATATGATCCTCATCATTGCGGTTAAAACCGCCATTGTTGTTGTGTCCACCATGGTTACCCCATGATCCACCCTGTCGATTACTAGCAAAGCTCTGACTCGGACCCTGTGAGAAGTTCCCCTGAAAAGTTCTCGAGCCAACTCCAGTCTTGGCACTCGTGCAGTCTCGCCTCTTGTGGCCTATGCCACCACAGTTATAGCATGACAGGTTGGAGTTGTCACTCACACTCCGACCACCACCTCTACCCCATCCTCGAGATCCTCCAGAGAAACCAGCCCCACCAGAAAAAGCCTTGGCTTGGTTGAAGTTGCCCTTCTTGTTACCCGACTAATTGTTGTTCCCACTATCAGCCTTTCTCTTCTTAGCAGCAGTCCTCTCTGTAGCTTCCTTTGAGAGATCTACCATTCTCTCAGCTTGACCAGCCCTTAGATACATGTCCTTGAGATCAGTGATGACTCCAGCTGGTAAACGGTTCATGATCTTAGCCGACAAACCTCTCTCAAAGCGAAGAGCCAACCCCTCTGCCCTAGCTGCATGTCCTCGGCATAACGAGACAACTCAAGGAACCGGTGATAGTACTCTGTGACGGTCATATCATCGGTCATAGTGAAGGAATCGAATTCAGATCTCAACTTGTGACGGATATGCTCCGGCACAAACTGCTTCCTTATAGCACTCTTCAGACCCGACCATGGTATAGCCCCTAAACCCTCGGCTGGTAGTACGCTCTAGCGTCCTCTTTGACATTTTGCCACCAAACAGCGGCCTCGCCCCTCAGGTAGTATACTACCTGCTCGACTATCATATCTTGCGGACACTTGACCACTTCCATGAGATATTCCATCTCACGATGCCAGTTCTCGAGCAACTTAGGTTCCCCAACGCCCTCATAGGTAGGTGGGTTAAAGCGGGCGATGATGATGCTAAGTTGGGTAGCATCCACAGGTTTCTCCGCCCCCTTTCCCACGTTCTTGAGAGCCTCAAGAAGGGCCTCTTGGTTCTCGATCATACGAGCAATCTCATCTATGGTCATCTCAGAAGCTTGAATTTGCGCGGCAGTTCTTTTTGGCGGCATTTTGAGCTGATAAGAAGTAAAGAAACGTAAGCACAAAAGCCTACGGCTCAAAATGTAATGACCCTCCGCCAAAGAAGCACTCGGTCGAGTATGCAGCAATACTCGGTCGAGTAAGGACTACTCGGTCGAGTATCACTGATACTCGGTCGAGTAATCCACTCCAATAGCCAACGTCAAATTCACAAGAAACATACTCGGTCGAGTATAAACCATACTGGGCCAAGTATGCCCTACTCAGTCGAGTACACCTAAGTACTCGGTCGAGTAAACACATCCAGTAGCCATTGCTACTCACTGCCAAACAACACTCGGTCGAGTGCTTGGTTAATCGGCCGAGTACCCCCTGCGGTCGAGTACCGCCTTTCGGCGATTCATGCCAAAACGAGCTACAAATAGTAAGGAATACATCCTATCATGCTTTATACCCAAAAATCAAACACATTACGTTATAAATCTGAATGCCACATAATAAACACGTATCATGTCAATCATTTTTATGCCAAAACCGTTTCCAATGATGTCACATAACAATTTCGTCTCGCCTTTCTACCAATTCTCAATATCCTTCTCGAATTTCACACATTACACCTCCTACCACATGTTCCAACCATTCAACTTTGACATACCACAAACATATATTAAACAAACACTCAACACATTCCCCCTGTGACTGGCTTGCGTTCGTGAGGGCCATATTGCGACTCCGGGACGTCTCCTGAGTCCTTGCGGTAGCTCCAAACAACTCTCCCCGGGTTCATTTTATTTACTCCCTAAGTTCATTGGGTTCATTTGTTTTAGGTGCCGGAATCGTCGGCTCTGATACCACTTTGTAACACCCCCTCATACCAAGGTACCTTACTAGGACTACCCAAGCATGAAAGGCTGTTACCATCTCGGTTGCCCGAGGTTAGTACATATCAAAAGCAACAGTCCCAAACACATTTATTAAGATACGGTAAAGTATTAAAAGTTACAATGTTCCAAAATTCAATATTGTAAATCCAAATGCTAACAATTACAAAACAAATGCTAGGACTCATGATGGTGATACTAAATCTGGCGTGACGACTCTCCCATGACCGCCTCAAGCTCACCAAATGCATTACCTGTCACGGCCTGCTCATCATCCCCGAATGGATCACCGCAGATTTTACAAAACAACAACGGGGTCAGTACTACTCAACCAAAATAAGACAAGGCACAAGTAACCAGCTGATCATCCTCCATCCCCAGTCTCCCGATCTCACACAGTAACCGACTACACACCAAAGTGTGTAGCCCTGTCAGACTACCTATCGCAACAGGTAGTCCACGCCACCAGTGGGGGATCGCAGCCAATCCCCACCAAAATCCCGCTCATCAACGAGCGATAACCCTGTCCCTTAATGTGCACATCCCCTCCCGTGACGGGTTCCACGGAGGGCTAGCTAGGGCGTGAAGCCACTCCCGCAAGTGACTCTACCACAAACCTCACAACACCATCACAACCACCACCATCACACCAACACTCCGATGATCAGCAGAGAACAGTAAAACAGCATACAAACACATCTTCATTCAATTAACAGTAACTGAGTAGGGAAACCCTACCTTAGCAACAACAACAGTAAAGAGAATCAAGCAACTAGAATGGCTCCTCTACGAAGTCTTCGCCTAAAAAATAATCACATAACACAATTACTAATTGCAAATCCCCATTTCCGCCAACTCATGATTAAAGACAAACCCTAGAATAGTCACCAATAAACATGGGGATAAAGACTTACCGACGGAAAAATGAAGGATTGAATACGATTGCTATGATGGTCCACACACACACACAGAGGAGAGATTCGGAGTGATTAGAGCGTCATATGTTGATTAGGTTTAGTAAATAGTGTTTAGAAACTTATTATCGAAATTATATAACGCCCTAATTACTCCCGAATCAAACCGCTGAAATATTGCTCGCCAGACCGGATACTCGGTCGAGTATAGAGTATACTCGGCCGAGTATCCTCTACTCGGTCGAGTATTTAGTATACTCGGCCGAGTGTTCCTTGGTAGTAGCCAAAAAGACTACATAACCCACAGTACTCGATCGAGTAGGCTATACTCGGTCGAGTACCGGCCTATAAAATCTGTAGTATTACACAAGTGCTAAATGTGCAAATCTCCCTTGGAGAGGGAAGCTCCAAGGGTGACTTGAGTGGAAGACGGTTTCCCAGCCGCCTTCCGTCTCAAAAATCGAAACCAAAGATCCTCCAACATCCTCCTATGTGCACAAAACAAAGAACCACTAACAAGTCCAAATAACATAACTATGCAGCCATAATGATAAGACAAGTATAATCATGCTCAACTCTTCACTAATTCATTTCTCATCATTTAATTCCTCTTTAATATGTTATAATGCAATGTAATCATCTTTGTGACAAATTACCATTCTCATCTAAACTTAATTACTATTAAGTCATCTCATATGAGAAACCCTAATTACCAAAGCATGTTATAATACAACTATCATGAGACAAATGCATTTAGTGATAATAAATGAACAATTAAACACTAATATCATCATAGCTAAGTATGCAAAATCCTACCTCAAGCTTATCTTCACCAATACACAAGCTACTCACTAGAAATCCTCCTCAATGAAACTCCCTACACATATTAATTGCTACAATATAAACCCCAACCTATTACAATAACTATACTATTTAAATCTCCCTTAACAACCCCTTTTAATTATTGCAACCTAACAAGTATAGAGAAATCGGAAACTAATAAGATTGTTAAGATAAGAATAAAGGGAAAAAGAAATGTAGATCAACTTACAAACAATTGGAAGAATAAGGGAGGCAAGAATCTCCTCAATAGAATTAGGGTTTTGAGAGTGTTTGTTGTGAGAAATTTAGAGAGATAAAGGAGGAGTTTAGAAAGTGGTGTGAATAGTGTTGGAGAAGGGTTTTGTGTAGGAAATTTGAGATGATAAGGTTTCGAAAGCGAAATTTCACCAACCATTTCTCGTATAAGCCGCACTCGACCGGCACTCAATCGAGTGGCCGGTCCACTCGATCGAGTGGTAGCTCCACTCGGTCGAGTGACCAACTTACAGGCTTCCAGAAAACTGTTCAGTGCCACTCGGTCCTTCACTCGGTCGAGTGGGGCTCCACTCGGCCGAGTGAATCTTCTACTTGGTCGAGGCGAGTCTGTATAAATGCTGGGTATAATACCTTACTTACCGCTAGCTATTAGTTAGTAGTAATTTAGGTTTGTTTTGATATAGGTGATACGACTTTAGCCTTATCAACGACTTGATTATCACAAAAAAATTCCATAGGGCACGTGTGATCGATCCCAACAAGCTAAGAAAAGACTTCAACCAACTTAACTTACTCGTTACTCGTTAGTGCATCTAAAGTACGATACTCCACCTTTGCTGATGATTGTGCTACTGTGCCTTGCCTATTTTCTTTTCACGAAATAAGCGCACTCTCTAAAGCCAAAAAGTAACTGGTAAAAGAACGCCTGCTTAATGGGCAATTTGGCCAATCTGAGTCCGAGTAACCACCTAAACGTAAACCGGAATCAATGTTTAGTATAATGCCTTTGCCCAGACTCGCTTTTATATAACGAATGACCCGTAAAACTGCGTCCAAGTGCTCCTTTTGCGGTGCATGGACAAACTGAGATAAAATGCGAACAGAATAAACCAGATCCGGAATTGTCAGATATACAAGTCCACCGACCAATCGTCTATACTTCATCGGGTCTCTAAGTACATAACCTGCTGCCAAAGCCAATTTTTGATTTTGTTGGATGGGTATGTCTAATGGCCTCCAGCCCTCCATACCTGCTTCCGTTATTATTACCATAGCATATTTCCGCTGACAGAGGAAAAGCCCTTGGGGTTCAGTAGCCACCTCAATGCCCAAAAATATTTCACGACCAAGATCTTTTATCCCGAATTTTCTACTCAAGAAAACCTTGAGATCACGAGTGCAAGCATTAGCATCATTTCTCACAACAAACATATCGTCAACATATATCAATACACCAGGAACAAGTCGCCTAATTTGTATGTGAAGAGAGTAATCGGCCATCGATAGAACAAAACCATGTGCTTTTAAAGAATCGGTTAACTTGGCAAACCAATTTCTGGACGCTTACTTCAAACCATACAAAGATTTCATCAGTTTGCAAACCTTACCCGATCCGTCCGCTTTAAACCCTTGGGGTAATCACATGTAGACCTCTTCATTCAAATCACCGTGGAGAAAAACATTATTGACATCCAACTGGCCAATAAACCATTTCTCTGCGACGACCACATCTAGCAAACACCAAACGCTTGTAATTTTTGCCACGGGAGCGTGTTGGACCATATAGTTATATGAGATTGTGTTTTGATGATGATAAGTATGGTTAATTATATATCTATTTGTTGCTCGTAATAGTTTATTTAGTTTTTATAGATTGAACATGGTTACACTTTAGCAATGACGATTTGTGATTCAGTTGAGCTCGTGATCAAATCCAAGTTATTCAAGTTGTGTATCTTTAATGAAGCTCAAATATAAGCTCATGATGAAGAGCTTATGATCAAGATGGAAATGATGAACCTCACACTTAAGATCTCCTGGAAGATTAGATAGTATAGAAAGGTCATCGTCCTTTAACGATGTTTCTAAGAAGTAATTCCAGCAAGTAAGGTTATAGCTGTTTTAGCTATAACTTCACTCACCAGACTTATAGGTTATAGGTGATTTAGCCATAACCTTAAGTAGCAGTATTTTATGCACGACTTTCGTTGTTTTCAAATCCGTTTTTCACAACTTAAACTTCGGAATTTTTCAAAGAAAAATGTGTTTATAGTAAAATGTGTGGGCGTAATTCGATTGAATGAGTATATGATTCCCTATTTTTTTAGCTAATATCTAAGTGACTACTTATGAGTTGTTACTCGATATTAGCTAATCTAGGATTTTCTAAATTATTATTATTATTGTTATTATTATTATAATTATTATTATTATTATTATTACTACTACTACTACTATTATTACTATTACTATTATTATCATTATTATTACTACTACTACTACTATTACTACTACTACTACTATTATTATTATTATTATTATTATTATTATTATTATTACTATTACTACTATTACTATTACTATTTCTATTATTACTATTATTATTAGTAGTAGTATTACTATTATTATTCATTTAGTTCGGAAAACTTAAGCAAAAATAAGTTAAGTTCAGCTTATATAAGTGAAGTTAAGTTCATCAAAAACTAAGTTTAGAAAAGTTAAGCAAAAATAAATTATTTCTGCAAAAATAAGTTAAGTTAAGTTTAGCAAAAAAAAATCAAAAAGTTAAAACAAAAATAAATTAAATTTAGAAAATTTTAGCAAAAATAAATTAAATATAAGTCCAAAAAAACTGGGTCTAACACTCTAACTCCTAATAGCAGTCATACCTCTATTACAAATGAAGTTTATACGCAATACGTTTTTACTGTCCCGACATTTTTAATGTGCAGAATAATCAACAAACTAAATGCACTCATTTCTAGAGAGATAAAATCCTCTCTAAATAAAAATAAAAAAATCCCCAGAAACAAGAAATGGGGATAGAAGGCCTCTCCCCGAGCTCTTCTTCACCCTTTTTCTTTAGTCTCCATTTTTCATAGTAATCTTCCTCCTTAGATTCTTATCAGTCACTCATACATCAAGTCTTTTATTGGAAAAACTTTCAGCCTCCTTTCTTGATTTTCTCCTTCTTAAAGATTAGACTTGAAATTGCTCTCCATTTTAGCATAGGAGAGCACTTTTTAGTCATATATCTTAGTTAAAGAAGGTTCAAATCAAGGATTTAATAGCAATCTTTATAGTGTTAACTCCATAAATAGAACAAATCATTGTTGATTTCTTCAGATTAAAAAGTATTTTTTTTTATGAATGTGTGTTGAAATTTTTGACCCTTTTGGTTTATGAACATATCGACTTTTTGGGGTCTCTTTTTGATCGTTTGTAGTGTTATTTGCGATCATTTGTGCAAGATTATGTCCAAGTTTGTTTATATCAAGCAAGAGATGGATTTGGGTGTCGGGTGAATTCAAAATCTGTTCACCAATAATCCCATTCTGTTGAAGCTCAGAGAATAACAATAGCAAGTTGAAACAAAAAGAGGTAAAGTTAAGAGTATTAGTTAAAAGTTGGTCCGCAGCAACAAAAATGGAGAGTTTTTAGAATTTTGGAGGAGATTGGAAGTTTGTTTCTAGTCTCCTTTCTCATATTTCATTTCTCTTCTTAAGCCTATTCCTTCTTTATCGTCTTCCATCTCCATGGGCATGGAATGGTGATGTAGATTTCTTGTTTTTTCTTAGTCCGAAAAAAATCAGTTTTATTTCTTGATTTTCACCTTCTAAAAGAATAGACTATAATTTACTCTCCATTTTAGCTTAGGGGAGTTTTTTATTAGTCACATGTCTTTGATTAAGGATGGTTCAAATCAAAGATTAAAGAGCTAAATTTTGAGAGTTCATCTTCAAATTGGTTATACCCAAATCATTGTGGAAGTTAGAAATATATGAGTATATGATATTGTGTTTGGATCTTTTAATCCTTTTGAATTTCTATTGAATCTGAAATTTTTTTGGGTTGAGATCTCTTTGTTCCTCTTCTAGAATTGTTTGTGATTACAATTCTAGAAGACTATTTCTAAGTTTATTTGTTTAGGTTTATTCTTCAATTCTTTTGTATTTTTCTTTTCTATGAGAGTTTCCAGTTTGATGCATTTTTTTCTTAATTCTTGGTAATTTGAAAATCTTTGATTTTCTTTTACCTTTTTTATCCTTACGGATGGTATAGGTTGATTGTTTCCTTACCTTATCAAAAAAAAAAAAAAAAAAAAAAAAAAAAACATTTTTAATGTGCATGGAAGTATAGAACCGACGCTCTCTAAATAAACTTAAGGTCCCTCTATGTGATGGCATGTCATACGTTTGGGCCCTCGAGCATTTTACTTGCTGTGTACCAAATACTCTCAGATATTATTTATGTCGGCAAATTTTTATTTAATACGGTTATATTCGTCTTAATTTTTATACGGGTTAAATATGCTTATGTAGGAAAAATAAGACAAAAACAGAATACGTTAGAAAAAACTAAAAGTTTATCTTATCATGTGAAATAATATTTAACCCGTTATGTTATTAAGACAAATACCTCCGTCTTAAGAAACTAAGGAAGACTAGTTGATATATCTCAGGTTTACCCATTATTTCTCATTTTGTTTCTCTCTTTCACTTTATTCTTTAGTATATTTAGCTCAGTACCATTTGTGTTTTAAATAAGCAGGGCGCGTTTAAGGCTATGGATAACAACGAGGGGCGGAATTGGGCCTTTGGTTTTGGCCATCGAATTTATAAGTTTATTGATGAAATTCAAAACAAACCTCAATTATAGTACACTTATACATTCCTATTTGAGGCTTCATTATTTTGTATTGTACTAAACTTCTATTTACTTTAAAACGCCCCTATAATAAGCATTCACATTTATTTACGTGGTTTGTTTTGGAAGATATGATGGATTTAAAGGGTGAAGAGGTGTAAAGACATAAGTTACTCCGTATGTTTGAGTATTAATTATATTACTCGTATATTTTAGCGTAGGTACTGAGACATCTCATATTAAACTAGCTAGATCACTCACTTGATTTTTATTTTCCAAGTTGTAACATAGGTAGATATTCATAGAGGTCGCAAATAAGTATCCGTCACAAATTAGAATTTATGTTGATATTTATATAGATCAACTAGTATGGCATTATAATTCTTATGGTCAATAGTCAGCTAGTCAAATAGTATTAAAGCAGCCATTTATAAAAGCAAGCCTTTTCATTCAAGTATTCAACAATCTTTCAGTACCAAGGTGGAGATCGATATAAATAGAATACAGAATAGTACAAGACTATTGCTGCTTATAGTAGTAATAGTAGTAGTAGTAGTAACAACAACTAGTAACTGCAGTAATTGCAGTAACTTATTCTTAGTAGTAAACTGAAGAGCTAATCTCCAAAGTTTTCATCCCAAACACAAAATACATTAAAACTTTTCTTGCTATCATCTAAGATAGCTACATGCTCTTGTCTTGCTTCCTCTATAATCACTTAGTGTATCCTGCACAATAAACCAATATCACCTGTTATTTTTTTAAATTCAAATTCATTTTGACAATAATTTTACTCGTAAGATTATTATATTCGTGTAATCTTGAATAAAAGTGCCATTTATTATTTTTTACTCACAAAATTTTGTCAGTAAGAACGACACACAATTACAAATAAGGATCTAAACATGTCTTTTACGGTGTATATATATAATAGTCTTCTTTCCTATATATAATCCAATGCCAAATTCATTACTCAATTTTATCTTGTACAAATTCATTTCATTAATAGATTTTTTAAAAGTTTAGTGCACTTGTTTAGTTAGGTTTTAGATAGTTATACTTAAAAATACTGGGGAAGAATGGAGAAAAGAGAAGGAAATATACTTGGTGCAGTCGGTACTAGGGCTAATAGTGTAAGGAATGCTGACGCCACATTTGCCAGGGAGACCGGAAGCAAGGCCATAGTTAATACCACTAATGGAGCCAGCAACTTTTTTGAGGCAGTTGCAAGCCGTTTGTCGGTCAGGCGTTGTCTGGGCCTGGCTGTTGAGGGATCTTACCCCGCTGCAACAACCCGGGGATGGGCCACCCTTATTCTGTAAGTAGCTAATGCATGGGCTTAGACTACTGGTGACTTGACCACAACTTAGTGCCTCACCATATTGTGCACCCATAAGCATGCACAAAACTAGTGCACAAGCTAACTTCATCATTAGGGTTGAGCTTGCCATACTTCAATTAATTGGGGTTGATGATGAGAATGTGTTTGAGGATGTTGTATGTAGTGTAGGATGTGTTTTAGAGGTTGGATTTATGGGTGTATTTATAGGGGAATTTTTTTATTTTTGAATTAGGGTTTTTGGAAATTTGAGGTCATAATGTAGGTAGTGGCTCAATTAATTTGAGATGGGACAAAGAGGGGAGGATAGTTGGGGGTTGTGATTATATTGAATGCTGAAATTTCTAGCTCAAGTTAGTTGATTGGTTAATGGAAACCAAGTCATCATTCTTTCCTCATATGTGGGTGGATGTTATACATCTTGTAAGAAATTTGTGATGTGGCCGTTGGATATTGCAATGAGAACAAGATCTTTCCATGTATTTGCATTTATATAATTTTAGTTGATATGTCTTCACTTTCATGGATATGGTTTTGGCACTTCCATTTCCATTTAATTATCTAACATATTCTAAATAGAAATATATGCAAAATACTGTACAATTTGTGATGGCGCTACACTCACTAGTACTTAGGGCTGAGCAAAACTGTATACCCTATACGGTTTTTAAAACACCATTTTTTAGGTTCCGGATACGATACGGATTAACCAGGGTATACGGTTTCGGGTATCTGTTAAACCGTATATACGAAATCCGGATACCGGATACGGTTTTTTCGATTTTTAATTAATTGTGATAAAAAAAACAAAAGGGCCTTCTTTGTTTGCCTGCCAAAAGTGCCAAATATACAAATTACAAACCTTCCATGTTCGTTCCAAGTTCCAAGTCGTTCAACAAAACAAAACAAACGAAAATCAAACAAAAAATACAAAAATATCAAACGAAAATCAAATCGAAATACGCAAAAACAAATGAATTACGAAAGAAAATTAAATTAGACAACAAAGCTTTGATAGATTGACGATTTGTGAGGCATATTTGAAATGAGTTGTTTGAATTGGCGAAATAAGTTGTTTGAATTGGGGATCTGAATTTTGTTTTGATTTAGGGTTAGAGCTTAATTGTTTGAATTGGGGAATGAATATGTGAGACGGAAAGGAGGCGCTAAATGGGTGAAATTGGGAGTAGGGTTAGACCGTCTGTAATTCTGTACGTGCGATAATTTTTTTTTTTAATAAAATTTAAAACCGGGTCAAAATCGGGTATACGCTTTTCATTTTTGTTGACCCGGATACGAAACGGTTTTTGAAAATTTGTATCGTGTATACGAAAATCTGTATCGTATATACGGAAAACCGTATAATGAGAATCGTATACCGTATCGTATCCGTATTAAAAAATCGTATCAAAATTTTTTGCTCAGCCCTACTAGTACTGGTAGTATTTGTGACCGATTTTGTCCGTCACACATGAGAATTTGTGTTAACATATTAGATGGGTATTAGTTTTATTTTGTTCATTTCTGTTTTAGTTATTTTTTATGGGATTCTTGTGTAGTTATCATTGTTGTTAAAATCGTGATCCAGAACGTACGATTTTACGATCCATGACAGGCTAAAGTCGTATGCCTCAAATTAACAATTTATATCACTTAAATCCAAATACTAAACAGTATTAAAGCGGAAATAAGGGTCGAACCCAAGGGAATCAGATTAAGAATTTATGCAAATTATAATGTAGGAAAAGTCGATCTTTAATATAATTAAATATCGTAGTAACAAAGGGGGGAGATTTGAGTTGATTTTCTAAAAAACTAAGATTAATAGCTAACGCAAATTGAGTAATAAAACTAATTACTTTCGGTGTATCAAATGATTTAAAAAGGGTCTTAGAGCCAAGCATATATCCACACTCAATAACAATTGATCACTGTAAGACGGTTTCAATTACTAATCTTGATTACTCTATCGTGAATGATAAATTCCAATTCTCCTTACGAATAGTTAATTAAAACGAATCCGTTCTTAATCAACCCTAACTGTTAAACAACCTTAACAATCCAGTTCAAGATTTAATTCAACAGCAGCAATATAAAATAGAGAACTCGATAGAGAATAAATAATACATACAATCCAGTTGCACTTTAGGTATTTATGTGAATCGCTTCTAAGTAATAATATCAACGTATCCCATTCAATATTAATTCCTAGCTGTTACTAGTGTAGAGTTAATCAATAAATCCTATTCAATTAACAATACTAACAATAGAATGAAGAAATCAACCACTAGTTGTACACCTCGCAATAATCAATCAACATTCATATAATTAATAACTAAGCAATTCACAATAATCAAGACAAGAAATTAAAACATTCAAACTCACAATCGTATTAAGAGCGCTTCAATTGCTCAAATCCAAGAATAAAGATTAGTTGCACATCGTCTGCTAATAACAATAATAGGGTTTTCTTTTCTCAAAGTTGTGTCAAAATTCCCTTTTCTAAAACTCTCATCACAAGTAATATAGTAATAAGGTAAATAACTAAAGTAGGAAATAAAGTACTAAAAATAATAATAATAATAATAAAATTCATCGGAACAAACCGAGTCAAATAAAGAAACAAAACACGAGTTCTTTAATGAACGCTGAAACAGCAGGCACGCGCTCCAGTCGCACCTCGGTCGCGCACGAGGTCGGGTCGGGTTGAATAAACACGCATGACTTAGTCACTTGTCCCATGCGCGCACGATTAGTGCACCTTAAGCGCACACGTCTCAGGTATCTTCATAGGTATCCGGGCCCATCTTTCCTCGAACTTGGACTCCGTTTTAAACTTGTAAAACCGGCCCAATAGCTAACCCAAGCTCATTAACAAATAACCTGCAATTAAGCTCCATAACACTACTTCAAACCGTCAAAACCATACTAATTCGCTCCAAATAACTACGACTAAATGAGTCGTATCAAATTCCCCATGCTTGAACTTTTACTCGTCCTCGATGTAAAACCAAAGGACACAATGAAAAAAGTATACCAACACCAGCTCAACACAAAACACATGGCAGAAAAATGACCGACAACAAGAATGCTCACTTCCCTCTCACGCCCTCCAAAGCTTCCTCGAATATGAAACCAAACCACCACTACCCACTCAAGGCAACATGTATATAACAGCTCATCTCATAAATTTCCGCATCTTCAAAACAAAATAAAGCAACGTAGCAGCCATTGTGAAAAGAGGTCACCACAATACGACAATACAAAACAATGCTACGCCCCTTATCGCTCCAACCTAAATACATTCATATGGAATTAAAATGTGACATGCCCACCACCAGGAAGATATGTTTTACTACTAGAATCTCCAAGCCAAGAGAATCAAGCTAACCTCCTCTACCTTAGCACAACAACACAAAGCCAGCAATCGCATAAAGAAATTGCAAACAACAACAACAAAGCACATCGATTCTTCTCACCTTAGCCACTAGTCCTACCAGACAAACCTTCTTTAGCACCCTTCTTATGACGCCGCACCAAAAACAGGACAAAAAAAAAATTAGTGTGAAATTGATTTTTTTCCTAAATCTCTCATTTTGCTTAGAGCGCCCGCCCTTGCAGGTTTTCACTCTAGCTATTTTCCTCACACTACTCTCGTGGCACGCATCTCAATTCTTCATTTTAACCGGAGCGCCCTTTCGGGTTTTCACTCCGTCCTCGGCCACTTTTCCCATTTTTGCCTAGGCGCCCTTTCGAGTTTTCACCTAGCTGGGTATTTCTCTTTTTGTTTTTTTCAAATTTTTTTTTCAAAATTTTTTTTTCGTTTTTTTTTTTACTGAAACAAAGCAAATTAAATTACAAGTGACGGACTAAAATATGTACAATAGTGCATATACCCCTCCCCATGCTTGAACTAAACATTCTCCCCAATGTTGTACGGGAACACAAAAGAAAAGGGAAGGGGCATACCACTAGCTAGGAAGGAGACCCGAAGCGACGGGTCTGCCGGGCTCTAGCACAAGCCCCTCTGTCAAGACGTCTCTGCATACAAGGTAGCCTCGGGGGTGTGTAAGAACTCGGGTACATATCTGTAAACATATCACTCGTGGCACGATGAAGTGCCAAACACTCCCCGGTCGCATCATGAGCACTCTCGATCTCATCCCGCAATTCCTCTAACTCAAGCTCTACATGGTCTCTCCAAGCAGCATCACCAAATGCCTCTCTACCACTACTACCTTCACCATCATGAGCCTCCTCTTCGTCATCATACCCAGGTTCCTCCGAACCATCAGCTTCTGCCATCACTAAATCCGTACTAGAAACCCCATTACTCTTCTTTTTTTAGGCGACTAGAACTAGCAACTCCGGAGGGTCCATGGGAATGAATAGATCGCTGTGACGCGGTCCCATTGGAATCGGACTCCCTCCGGGCGAGGTAGTCTCAAGTAGGCTTCCTTCTTAACAGTGCCTAACAGCAAAGCATAGGCCAACTCCTCACAATCAATGCGACCCAACATCTGCATATGGCAACACATGGACTCAATGGTCAAAGAAGAGATCCCGCAGACGCGATCTCGTGGGTCTAACTCATACCCCAAATGAGTAGCAAGCAAAGTCACCATTAGTCCCATAGGAATCTTACCAGTTGTTACACTCTGAATCTCAACACACATTTGAAAAAATTCACTCACCCAATCGGGCCGACCTACTCCTTCCGGCCCCATACCCCACAACATGTCAATCTCACTCCGGTTTGTATTAGTAGGTTCTCCTTGGCACAAGAATGTCATGACAAGGACACGGTGAATAAAGCGGAATGCCGGGTGAGGTATCCTAGAACTCTTCTGAGTGCGACCAGTACTACGCTGATGCGTAAGAGCATACCAAAAGTCATACGTTGCTGCCCAAGAACAACCAGCCCAACTCTCAGTATCAGCTCTCGGGGCTACACTAAATATTTCCCTCAAAGTAGGATAGAACAAGATGGTTTCTTTGTTCATTAACTGAAATTTAATGCTAGGGGGTCACTCTCAGGCACCTGCTCAACAGTAGATAAGAACTCCAGCGTTAATCTCCTATACGTTTGGGCTTCTTATTCAAAAATTCACTCAACCTAGCCCGCCCTAACAACACCTCCACCGCCTCAAGGACTCCCAACCGACGCAATGCTTCTCTTCTGTCAAAAAATTTGGTTACGCGAATGGTTCTTTTTGGAAGGATAAGGGCTCTCCAGTATTTCTTTTGAGCATCAGTCAAATTACATCTCATATAGTCTACAGCGGCACTAGCACGTGAGGTACTAGCCGCGGCTTTTAAGGTAGTTTTTGTAGCTTTTCTAGGTGGATTTTTTCGTTTTGGGGCCATCGTACGACAACTTGCAGCAACCTGTCAACAAAAATCAGTAACAATTTCACAACAACTCAATCCAACAGCAATACCTATGTTCCAAAAACGCCTCAAAATACCAACACTCCACAGCACTCACGACAAAACCCGACACAACATTCACGACACAACTCCCTTTTAATTCCAGAAATTCACAGCCTAGCAACAACACAGTAGCCTCGACAACACACCCCTCAGGAACTGTCCAACACCAACACCAACAACACAGCAACAACACCGCAGTAACACTCCGAAACTTCACAAAAGTAATCGCATGAGTCTCCCTGCAACTCAAAAACACGCACAAAACTCCAACTCCAGCAATGATACGATTCAGGGAATTCGAATTTATGCAATAAGAAAAGGAAAACACAAAGAGATGAGTACTTACAACCCAAACAATTGTGAAGATGATCGAGCAAATCGAAATCGACGCACAATACCCAGATTAATCGCTCAAAACTTGCAATTGAAGTAGCTATTTCCAATTCAGCAATTAAGGGTATAAAACCCCATGTTTTCGTCCCAAGTTCAGCAATATAGGGACGGAATGTCAGCAAAAAAAAATCGAAACTTACACGAATTGGGGAAGAATTTGTTGGGTTTGTTTCAATTCCAGAATTAGGGTTAGAAAACCCCCAAATTTTAGGACCAAATTCATTTGTTGGGCAATTTGAGAAATAAAGAGATGAATTTTCGTCGAAATCATAGTGAATGAACACGATTTGGGAATCATAGCAATAATCCTTTGGGGTATATTTTTCCAGAAATTAGGGTTACAAAACCCCCAAATTTTCGAACAATCTTTCAGAAATATGGAGATGGAGTTGTGCGAAACAAAGAACGAATTAAGGCAATTGCTATTGTGAGGAATTTTCGTGAGATTTCATCGACAATTGTTTGATAAATTTGGAAATAAGAAGGGATTTATGTTTGAGTGATTTGATTTTTAGGAAAATAGAAGGGAAGGAGGTGAAGGAGTCGAAGGAAATCAAAGAATTTCCATACACGAGTGATGCGTGACATTAATGTGAATGTAAAGTGTGCCTTGAGTGAGCGTCGGCGCGCGTCGGATGCGCCTAAGGTGAACGTGGGTCACGAAATAGGGAGTGCTCGTTACTTAGTCTTTTGAGTTATGCGCTGAGAATAGTGCACTCGAGGTTCAACTATGGCGCGCAATACTTGACTCTCCGTCTAATTAGTGCGACCTACATTTAATATGTGGCACGCAATTCGAGACACCCCTCTCGCTTATTGACCTTTCATTTTCACGACTCATTCCCTCCGTCTTGAAATATCATTCGACGTTCCTAGCATACATAATAAACCGTCAAAATGAATTTAAATAAAACAAGTAATAAAAAGAAACATAATAAAATTTCTAATTACTAATTAAACGAAATAAATTAACTAACTATGAACCACAATTAAAGAAATATTACAAAGAAAAAGGATATAAAATCCGGGTTGCCTCCCGTTAGCACTTTTGTTTATAGTCGTTCGCTCGACTTAGTGGTGAAATTAATCTTCATAAATGGGGTCGTAGAGATCCAGTGACTCTACCACCTCAATCTTGACACCATCATGATAGGGCTTCAGTCTTTCCCCATTTACTTTTAGCACTTTATCCGTCGTCAGATCTCGTACCTCAACTGCACCATGAGGATAAACATTAGTAATTATAAGTGGACCGATCCAACGGGATTTCAACGTACCTGGAAATAGACGAAAGCGGGATTGGAACAAAAGGACTTTTGACCAACTCAAGTCCCATCTCAAGATCATCTTGTCATGCCAAGCCTTCGTTCTTTCTTTGTAAGTAGCTGCATTCCCATATGATTCAAGTCGGAGCTCTTCCAACTCTTGCAATTGCAACTTCCGATGCAACCCTGCATCATCCAAGCTCATATTAAAGCTTTTTATTGCCCAATATGCTTTATGCTCCAATTCTACAGGTAGATGACACGCTTTCCCAAACACAAGTCGATAAGGTGACATACCAATTGGGGTTTTATAGGCCGTTCGATATGCCCATAATGCATCATCTAATCTCAAGCTCCAATCCTTCCGATTAGGATTCACCGTTTTCTCAAGGATAGATTTAACTTCTCTATTGGACACTTCAGCTTGTCCATTGGTTTGCGGATGATATGCCGTGGAAACGTTATGAGTGACACAATAATTTTTGAGCAAAGCACTAATTGTCGTGTTGACAAAATGAGTTCCACGGTCACTAATCAAGGCCTTTGGAATTCCAAATCGAGCAAATATGTTAGCCTTAATAAAATCCGCCACCACCCTGGAATCATCGATCTTAGTGGGAATAGCCTCCACCCACTTAGACACATAATCTACCGCCAACAATATGTAAAGATTTCCATATGAGCTTGGAAAAGGACCCATGAAATCGATCCCCCAACATCAAAAATCTCACAGTTAAGCATGTAACTTTGCGGCATCTCATTCTTTCGGGAAATATTGCCTACTCTTTGGCAATTATCACAAGCTTGACAAAATCCATGAGCATCTCTAAACAAAGAAGGCCAATAAAACCCACAATCTATCACTTTTGTTGCGGTTCTCCGTGCACCGAAGTGGCCACCACAAGCATGTGAGTGACAAAATGTAAGGATAGAGGCCATCTCATTGTCCGGTATACACCTCCTTATGATTTGGTTAGAACAATGCTTCCAAAAATAAGGCTCATCCCACACATAATACTTCGCATCACTACGAAGCTTGTCTTTTTGAGATTTGGAAAAACCTTGTGGAAATTTAGAAGAGCGAAGAAAATTGACAAGATTGGCATACTATGGCTCTACGGAACGAATAGCGAACAAGCTTTCATCAGAAAATAATCCTTTCACCGGATTTTTCTCATGTGGATTTGCATCAACATCTACTAACCTGCTCAAATGGTCCGCTACAACATTTTCTGCTCCCTTCTTATGTTTCACCTCCAAATAAAATTCACTAAGCAATAGAATCCATCTTATCAATCTCGGCTTAGATTCTTTCTTCGCCATCAAGTGGCGCAGCGCTGCATGATCTGAAAATACCACCACTTTCGTACCAAGTAAATAGGACCGGAATTTTTCCAAAGCAAAAACAATTGCTAGAAGCTCCTTCTCAGTTGTGGTGTAATTTCGTTGTGCTTCATTTAGGGTCATGGATGCATAATGAATAACATGGGAAGCCCTCCCATTCTTCTGACCCAACACCGCCCCCAAAGCATAATCACTCGCGTCACACATGATCTCAAAGGGAAGAGACCAATCCGGTGCTTGAATAATTAGGGCGGAGGTAAGCCTACCTTTCAACTCATCAAAAGCCTCCTTACAAGCCTTGTCAAAGATGAAATCTGTCTCCTTTTGCAACAGCTTGCATAAGGGTGAAGCGATCTTGGAGAAATCTTTAATGAACCTGCGGTAAAAACTTGCATGGCCAAGAAAAGATCGAACTTCGCGAACATTAGTAGGGTAAGGTAGAGACGAAATAGTATCAATCTTTGCTTTGTCTACCTCAATACCTTTTGAAGACATAACATGTCCAAGTATTATACCTTGTTCCAGCATAAAGTGACACTTCTCAGAATTTAAACAAGGTTAGTATCAATACAACGCTTAAGAACAAGATATAAATGATGTAAACAAGTATCAAAAGAATCGCCATGCACCGTAAAATCATCCATAAACACATCAATGAAGCGTTCAACATAGTCAGAAGATATGCTAACCATACATCATTGAAAGGTAGCAGTGCATTTCAAAGTCCAAAAGGCATACGTCGATACGCAAAGGTACCAAAAGGACAAGTAAATGTGGTTTTCTCTTGATCCTCAGGGGCAATAGCTACTTGAAAATACCCTGAATACCCATCTAGAAAGCAATAATAAGCCTTACCCGCTAGTCTTTCAAGCATTTGGTAAATAAAGGAAAGAGGGAAGTGGTCTTTTCTAGTCACCGCATTCAACCTACAATAGTCTATACAACCCTGCACCCGTTTTGGATCATAGTGGGTACAAGCTCACCATCTTTGTTCTCAACTACGGTCACCCTAGACTTTTTAGGGACTACTTGGGTAGGACTCACCCATTTACTATCATAAATAGGATAAATCATACCTACTTGAAGCAATTTGAGAACCTCTTTCTTCACTACCTCCATCATAGGAGGGTTCAATCAACATTGTGGTTGCCTTTCCGGTTTAGCATCATCCTCTAGCAAAATCCGGTGCATACAAGTACTTGGACTAATGCCCTTAATGTCGGCAATAGTCCAACCAATAGCTAATTTGTTCTCCACAAGTTCATCTTTCAACCTTGCTTCTTGTTCCTCAGTGAGCTTACTAGAGATGATAACAGGAAGTGTTTCTCCCTCACCAAGGAAGATATACTTTAAATGCTCAGGTAGAGCCTTAAGTTCTACCACAGGTGCCTGCAAAACCGATGGCAACAATTTCCCCGAAGGAATAGTTAATGGCAATTTATTATTAAAATCCAAAGGAAGCTCCTCCAACTTATGTAAGTCGGCCACAACCTCCTTCAAGTTAGCATAAAAAACCTATTCTACCTCTTGACCATCCACACTATTTTCCAAAGCTACCTGCAACTCATCATCACCATTAAAACCAAAGAAATCTTGGGCTAAAGGGTCAATAATGTCAATAAAATTCAAAGAGTTGTAGTCATCAGGATATTTCATAGAATCATAGATGTTAAACTGCACCCTGACCACTAGACTCCATAGTCATAGACCCACTCGACACATCAATCTTAGTGCTAGCATTTTTCAAGAATGGTCTACCTAACATAATAGAAGCCGCATGTTTATCATGTTCCATGTCTAACACAAAAAAATCAGTAGGAAAGAAAAGATTATCAACCAAAACAAGAACATCCTCAACACTCCCTTTCTAGTAGACATTCGATCTATTAGCTAACTGGATAACAACACTAGTAGCATGTAGAGGACCAAGTTTCATAGATTCATATAAGGAGTAAGGCATCACATTAATAGAAGCTCCTAAATCTAGCATGACCTTTTGAATCTTAGTGTTTCCAATGGTGCAAGGGATAGTGAACATACCCGGATCACTACACTTAGTGGGTAATTTTCTTTGAAACATAGCGGACACATGTTCACTAACCTTCACTTTCTTCACACCTTTCAACTTGTTATTCCTTTTAATAGTACACAACTCCTTTAAGAATTTTTCATATTTAGGAATACTTTTCAAAAGATTAAGAAGGGGGATGTTTACCTCACACTTTTGAAATACCTCATAAATGTCCTTATTGTGCTCAAAGTGGTGGGTCCTCTTAAGTGCATCAGGAAAGGGTACCTCCGGTTCCACCACCAGTATAGAAGAGGGAATATGCTCCTTCTCCTTAACAATAGAAGCTTCTTCACCTTCCTTGATCACTATGTCTTCCTCTATTTCATGAATCATCGGTTCCTTGACTTTTCTTTTTACTTTCTCAGCCTCCACTAGTTGTCTCCCATTTCTCAAAGAGACTGCACTCACATTCTTTGGATTCACCACCGTTTGAGATGGTAGTGCATTAGAATCTCTAGCCTCCAACCGATTAATTGCAGTAGCCAGCTGACTAACCTGATTTTCAAGATTCTTAAAATTTTACTTATTATATGCTCTATCTTGAGTAACACTGAGAGTAAGAGCTCGAATCATATCCTCCGTGGACAGTGATGAACTCGGTGGTGCTTGTTCAGCTGCTTGTTGAGGTACTTGTTGATTAAATTGTTGTCCTTGTGGTCTTTGGAGAAACTGACCTCTAGGAGGGCCAGACGATGGACCGGCTTGAGAATTTACCCAATTAAAGTTAGGGTGAGTCTTCCATCCTTCATTATAGGTCTTTAAATATGGATCCCATTTCCTATTATTTGTAGTACTCTCCCAAACACCATTCACCTCTTCTTGGCCACTTTCTTGCAAGTAAGGGCACAAATCATTAGGGTGACCCTCAGTAGCACATATGCCACAAACAAAGTAGCCATCGTCTCCCGGATAACATGTCACGGAGAGTGGAAACAATGTTATCAACCTTTTCCTCCAAGCCAGGACTAACACCCATAGCGCTCACTCCTCTTCATGATGGTTTCCTCTCAAACTGTCTAGAGGTCTCAGCTAGCTCTGAAATAACCTCCCAAGCCTCATCTGAATTTTTGTTGGCTATATTTCCTCCACAAGCAGAGTGAATCATGCGACAGTCATCTTGGTTCAGTCCACCACAAAAATACATAATGAGATCCTGATCAGAGTAACCATGGTAAGGGCAACTAGCACATAGCATCTTAAATTTCACAAGATACTCATACATAGTTTCCCCGTCTTACTGTTCAACATTACTGATGGCTCTTTTCAGTTGAGATGATTGAGAAGGAGGAAAATATTTCTCCAAGAACGCCTTCTTCATACCTACCCAAGTAGTGATACTTCCCGGTGGGAGATAGTTTAACCAGTCTCTCGCATTGTCCTTCAAGGTGAAAGGAAATGCTCTCAATTTCAACTGCTCGTCGGTAATATGGAGTGGCTTCATACCAGTGCACACAATATGAAAGTCGAAAGATCTTTGATTCGGATCCTCGATACTTTCATACCATCAAACTTGGTAATTGATGTATCAAACCAGATTTCAGTTCAAAAGTAACTCAATCATCCAATGCTGGAAAAGTGATGCACAATGGTTGAACGTTAAGATTTAGAGCTGTGAGATCCCTTAGAGTGCGGGTCTCTCTAGCCATATTCAAAGGTTCGGTTTGTTCAAAAATTTCAGAATATTCAGAATCTGAATGTAGATCGTCGAACTCGCTGCCTTCAGAAACAACTACTATTGCACCTCGTTTGTTCTTTCTTAATCGAAAGAGTATGCTCAATCTATGGATCGAAAGGCTCGAGGTTCAGGTTAGAAATACAAGTATTATGCATAAACCTACACTAAAACACAAAAATAATTAATGCCAATTCCACTAAGAACAACGGCGCCAAAATTTGCTGAGCTAAAGTCGTATGCCTCAAATTAACAATTTATATCACTTAAATCCAAATAATAAACAGTAGTAAAGCGGAAATAATGGTCGAACCCAAGGGAATCAGATTAACAATTTATGCAAATTATAATGTAGAAAAAGTCGATCTTTAATATAATTAAAGATCGTAGTAACAAAGGGGGGGAGATTATAGGCTTATCGTGTACCTATGCAAAGATAATTACCCTAAACAACAAATGAATGTAGCAATAGGGGTCGAACACAAGGAAACGGGAATTACGTTGTGAAATGCTATGGGGAGATTTCTATCAAGATCAATTTCGTATTGGGTTTGTTTGGTTGTTTGATGATTAACATAACAAAAATTGTAATGTAAATTATATAATAAAAAGGAGTCTAAGGGGTCGGGTCACACATGCAAAGGTAAGTATATAATTATGTTAAACTCGGTAATAAAAACATTGTCAATTGCTTAGGCTTAGAGACACCCACCTTACGGCATTAGTGTCAACCATAGACCGGGTCCTAGAGAAACTCTCGTCCATGACTAGGTCGTCCTACTATACATGCTTAGTCTAATTCAATTCTGTGCCTCTTGACTTTAGAACGAATGAACAAACTTAATCTACGATTACAGCCGATAACCAAAGATTAAACGTGACAATGCAAACATGTGATAGAAACAATTGAACAATATTATTATCAACCTATTTTAACATGTTATATATTTGATTTTTTCATGGCTCCCCTAGCCCTTAGATTACGAAATTTAGCTACTCATATTAAGGTGTAAATTATAAACTATATTGTAAGAAATGCTAAACATGATTGTATAATTTATATAAACTAAATAATATAACAGAAATAAAGCTAAGGTAATATAAATAAAGTACTTAATTATAGACTATGTGTAAACTAAATAGAGATGTAAAATAGAAATACCTTAAGGAAATGAACTTGCAAGGAAGGACAAATAACCAAATTAACTTGAATAAGAAATGCTTGAATAATAACTTGAATGTAGAACAAAATGTTGAAAGATTAAACTAAGGAAAGCTTAACAATTTGTAAACTAATATGAAAACTATTGAGAGAATTATAGTGCTTAAGGCTATGTAAAGTATATGAGACGTAGACATATAAGATGCCAAGCTATGAAGTACCTCCCCTTTATATAGCGGAGGGGGAGTGAAACGTAAACGAGCTAGAAGCATGCGTCCCCGATCGGGGTTGGCGGTCCCGATCGGGGTTGTGTGATTTTAGCCCGTTTACAATAGCTCTCCTCTTAATTGCTAGGAGAATCCTATTTGGGTGACTAATTAGCGATTAATCACCCGGTTTAAGACCTAATCCCTTGGCATCCTAGGTAGCTTGGAATCCTATTCTTTCTTTTTTGACTTGGACTTTGAGTTGGGCTTGACTTTGGTTTGTTGACACAATTGCATTGCACACATTAGTCCATCAACTTCTCCATGAAGAACCCATGCAAACACTCCATGCTAGTCCAATATTGGGTCTTGTTTAGCCATTGTTCTCTAGTAGGTCATCTTGTAGTATTTTAGCTTCAAAAAGCTCAAGTATCCTACAAAACATGTTAAGACAAGCAAATACACTAGAACAACAAATATTAGCTCAAAACACTGTGCTAAGTGCTAAATGTCATATAAAATGGAGCTAATATAGGGGATGAAAATATATAAAATGTGCACTTATCAAACTCCCCCAAGCTAAACTCTTGCTTGTCCTCAAGCAAGAAACCATGTCCCAACAATTGCAATATCCAAACAAGCTATGCAAAGTGATTTAAAAACCCAAATCAATATGGGCAAGGGACAAAGCAAAACATGGATGAGATTTACATGACGGCGTAGCATGGAAAACTTGAAATGAACCTCTTAAGCTTTTGCATGATCTTTTGACTTAGGGACTCTCACGGGGCACTCAAACTCTTTAATATGTGATAAGATAATTTTGTTAATGAACACTCAACTATCCTCAACTTATAACAATGTGCCCGCAATCTAATATGGTAAACATGTCAAAACTAGTGAGCCAAAACAATCAAATGTAAGCATGATAAAGAAGCCAAATGAGTGGGAAGAAGGCAAATAAACATGGGTAAGAAAGGGGAACAAAAGAGTTATGATAATGTGGAGCTAAGTCAAGCTAGCAACTACCAAAATGTAAAGGTGCTCAATCCCAATTCTAACTCAATTTTGCAATTCAAATCATAAGAAAATTCTCCAAAATATATGAATAATGCTTGAGAATTTCTCACATCTTTTCTTCTTCTCCTTTTTTCTTTTCTTTTCAATGCATACTTCTTTTTCAATGCTTTTTCATTTTTTTTTCGTTCATTGCTTGATTTTTTTTTCATTTTTCATCATCTTTTTTTTTCATTCATCTTTCTCTTTCATATTTCTTCTTGAGCATTAAGACCAAGCTCACATGATTTCCACAATTTTTAAACAAATCCCAATTGAGCACCAAAACAAAATAAAACAAAGCTACTAGCTCAACAATGGTAGGCAAGTTATAATGTAGCTAGGGAAAATGTTTATGAAGGGGTCAAGAAGGCAAATATATCATGTGAATGGCTCCAAAATGCTATAACAAATGAATGCATGCTTACCAAGAGATGACATAAGAACCATACTTGTGCTTTTTGATGAAACACACATTATAAGGAGACACCTACACTCATCTAAGAGAGACCGGATATGGATGCATCGGTCAAAAGAGGCTATACCTTACCATTTTGTAGCTTGCCAAAAGTAAAGATCAAGCCTATTTGTTTCATTTTCCATTTACCACCTACTATGTCAAGACATCCCCATGTAGCTAATATCCCATCATGAAAGAATAAATCATTAGCAACAAGCTACTATTAGGATAAGCAAAGAGGAAAGTAGGCTACAAGCAAGCACAAAGGAAAAATTTTCAAAAATTCTACACTACATGCAAACTATACTATATGCAAATGCAATCTCCTCCCAAGCTAAACATAACATTGTCCTTAATGTGCCAAAAATTTAAATTACCCAATCAAACCATAAAAATGGCTCAAAGCACAAAACAAAAGGACTAGAGGTCATGTTTAATGGGTTGCAAGATCTAATCTAAAATGCAAAGCAAATAAATACTTACTCGACTTGCTAGCCCCCCCCCCCCCCCCCCAAGCTAGCATGAATTTTGGGGGACATAGATGTTTACTTGTGATTTTGAGTGAAGAAATGAAGAAATATGATAGAGGGAAAAGGAGAAGTACGAGTCGAAGTGTATGTGAATGATAGAACAAAATTAGCCGTTTACCCGTAGAAGAAAAAGGCCAAGAAAATACAAAACCACGACCCCGATCGGAGTTGACCTCTTCTTCGGCTTTTTGACTTGCTTCCTTATTTCTTTTAATTCCGTCCCGTTTTTCGAAAACTACGTCCCCGAACGGGGTTCTTGCTTGGGGGAGTGTGCCAGATTCTCTCCTAATTCTTATTTCTTCATTTTCACCTAAAAATCACAAAAAGAAACATCGTCAAGTCGAGTATTTTATTACTAATCTACGAAAAAACAATAAAATGCAGAAAATTAAAAACAAAAATAAATAAAAATAATTAAAAAGCTTGGGTTGCCTCCCATGAAGCGCTAGTTTAACCTCCCACACGACGTAAGAAGCTATTTGGTCAAGTTTCGTTCTTGAGCTTGCCACCAACCAAGCTCCATTTCATAGCTCCTTTTGCATTCCGCAACCATTTGAAATTCTTCAAATAAAATTTCCCTTTCTTTTTGGCACTCTTAGCAATAGTGCCTTTTGCATCGTTACCTACAAAACAAACAACACCAATATCTTCCTCCAACGGATCCATCAATAAGGATCCAAGCATAGTAGAGGCATGAGAAGAGTCCATAATGCTAAAAAAATAACAAGACTCTTATAACATTGGGCTTCTAATGGTGTTGTTTTTGCTAAAGGAAACCCGGTCATCACCCACTTCTAACGTTAACCTCCCATTTTTCACATAAATTAGCGCACCCGCGGTGCGTAAAAATGGTCTATCCAATATAATTGGAGTTTGTGAGTCCTCGGCCATATCAAGTATGAGGAAGTCAACGGGTATGAAAAACTAGCCAACTTTGACGGGTACATCTTCTAAGACACCAAAAGGTCGCTTTAAATAACGGTCCGCCATTTGCAATGTTGTACTTGTGCATTTTAGAGCACCCATGTTTAGTTTTTCACAAAGGGAATAGGGCATGACACTTACACTAGCACCTAGGTCGCAAAGAGCCTTATCAATGGTATATGTGCCTATAGTGCAAGGAATAGAATAACTACCGGGGTCCTTAAGTTTCGGGGGAGACTTATTTTGTAAGAGTGTACTACACTCTTCGGTGAAAGCAATGGTCTCAACCTCATTGAAGGATCGCTTCTTTGAGAGAATCTCCTTCATAAACTTTGCGTAATAAGGGATTTGGATAAGCAATTCCATAAACGGGATGGTGACTTGTAAGTTTTTACAAACTTCCAAAAATTTACCAAACTTACCTTCCTCCTTGTGTTTTGCTAGACGATGAGGAAATAATACTTGAATACCTTCTTTTGGAGGAGCATCCTCCACATCTCTCACTTTCTCTTTCTCATTCTCATTGGGAACATTCTTTGAAATGGCATCTCTCTCCTTAGCATTAGGAGAAACTTCCTCAACAATTACCTTATCATTTTCTTTGGGCATAGGAGGCTTAACATCTTTGGCATCAAGCTTGCTCTTTCTCTTAAGCATCAACAATCGATGGGGAAATGGTACACGGTCTTTAACAAGAGGCTCTTCACTAGCCTTCCTCTTGTCATTTACCCCAAGGTTAGGCTTTTTAACAACCACTTCGTCATCCAAAGTCATGGATGGGCCATCATAGCTTGTACCACTCCTCAATGAGATATAATTAACGGTCTCGTGTGGTGGCGTACCTTGGGGTGGTAGTTGACCGTTCTTCCTTTGAGAGATAGAACCAGCTAGTTGAGCCACTTGTTGTTCCAACATCTTGACTGCGTCACTATGAGCCTGATCATTCTTTTGAATTTGAGCTAATAATTCCCTTTGCATTTGCACTATCAAGCCCTCAAGCTTACCTCCTCCTTGATTGTTTTGTTGGGCATTTTGTGGAGGATTTTGTTGGTAATTGTTTTGTGGGGGCCTTTGTTGGTTTTGATAACCCGGTGGAGGATTATAATTTTGTTGTTGAGGAACATAGGCATTTTGTTGTGGTGGGTTTTGAGGGTTAAGCACATTGTTGCTAGTGTAAGACAAGTTCGGATGAAATTTTGTATTCGGGTTGTAAGTATTGGAAAATGTACCCGGTGGATATGAACTTTGTCTAAAAGCTTGAAAAGCATTTACCTCTTCAATTGGGGCTCGGCAATGAGCGGCGTAATGACCCGCACCTCCACAACCATCACACACAACGATTTGACTTGTTGAAGACACGGCATTGAGTTGTTAAACGAAATCTCTAGCATCTCTTTCCGCCAATTGTTGTTGGAGTAAGGCGATTTGAGCTAGCAAGACGGAGTTGTTGGAGGGTTCTTTTTTACCTTTGAGTGGCACACTTCAGGAATTGACATATTGGGCATCATGGACCACCATGGATTCGATCGTCGCATGAGCAATATCGGTGTCAATTTGATCAAACCGCCCATTGTTGGCGGAATCAAGAATCCTTCGGGACTCGGCACAACATCCATTATAGAATGTTATTGCTACAAACCAATCATCTAGCCCATGATGTGAGCATTGCCTTTTAAGCTCTTTGTACCTCTCCCAAGCTTCATATAAGCTCTCAAGAGCTTGTTGACGGAATCAGGTGATTTGGCTTCTCAAGGTTTGAGTTTTCTCCGGTGGAAAAAACTTTTGATAGAAAGCAAGGGCCAATGTCTCCCAATTGGTGATTCCCATGGCGGTGCGGTCAAGGCTATTGATCCAAATCTTAGCCTTGTCTTTCAAAGAGAAAGGAAAAAGTATTTCCCTTATTTGGGCTTGAGTGACGCCCGTTTGTCGGATCATGGAGCAATAATCACAGAAATTTTGCATATGCAAATTGGGATCCTCCAAAGGACTTCCCCCAAATTGCGTCCTCTCCACAAGGCTAATGAAAGCCGGTTTGATCTCGAATTCCGATGCGGTAATTTGAGTAGTTGTGATACCGGTAGGAAGCATGGCGCGGTGGGCTTTGAGTGATCGGAAAGTTTCACCATGTTTTTGATAGTAGATGGTGGTGGTGGTGGTGGAGATGATGAACTAGAAACCTCCTCCTCTTCAAGAACTTCTAGATCATCTAAGTAAGACTTTCTAGCACTTTCAACTTGGACGGGAGAAGTGGCTTCTTTCACTTCCTTCCAAAAACGTCGTCTTCTCATAAAGGTTTTCTCGGGATCGGAATCTGGTGAAAGCAATTCTCCACTACGAGAGGACCTGGGCATAAGACAACAATTTCTAGGAAAATGATAAGTAACGGTCTCAAGGAACAAGTGTTCCTCAAGACAAAATAAAACAAGATAAAAATCGACAATTAAAAACGTAATAAAACCGTTTCCTCGGCAACGGCGCCAAAATTTGATAGGCTTATCGTGTACCTATATATATGCAAAGATAATTACCCTAAACAACAAATGAATGTATCAATAGGGGTCGAACACAAGGAAACGGGAATTACGTTGTGAAATGCTATGGGGAGATTTCTATCAAGATCGATATCGTATTGGGTTTGTTTGGTTGTTTGATGATTAACAAAAATTGTAATGTAAATTATATAATAAAACGGAGTCTAAGGGGTCGGGTCACACATGCAAAGGTAAGTATATAATTATGTTAAACTCGGTAATAAAAACATTGTCAATTGCTTAGGCTTAGAGACACCCACCTTACGGCATTAGTGTCAACCATAGACCGGGTCCTAGAGAAACTCTCGTCCATGACTAGGTCGTCCTACTATACATGCTTAGTCTAATTCAATTTTGTGCCTCTTGACTTTAGAACGAATGAACAAACTTAATCTACGATTACGGCCGATAACCAAAGATTAAACGTAACAATGCAAACATGTGATAGAAACAATTGAACAATATTATTATCAACCTATTTTAACATGTTATATATTTGATTTTTGCATGGCTCCCCTAGCCCTTAGACTAGGAAATTTAGCTACTCATATTAAGCTGTAAATTATAAACTATATTGTAAGAAATGTTAAACATGATTGTATAATTTATATAAACTAAATAATATAACATGTAAAAGAAATAAAGCTATGGTAATATAAATAAAGTACTTAATTATAGACTATGTGTAAACTAAATAGAGATGTAAAATAGAAATACCTTAAGGAAATGAACTTGCAAGAAAGGACAAATAACCAAATTAACTTGAATAAGAAATGCTTGAATAATAACTTGAATGTAGAACAAAATGTTGAAAGATTAAACTAAGGAAAGCTTAACAATTTGTAAACTAATATGAAAACTATTGAGAGAATTATAGTGCTTAAGGCTATGTAAAGTATATGAGACGTAGACATATAAGATGCCAAGCTATGAAGTGCCTCCCCTTTATATAGGGGAGGGGAGTGAGACGTATACGAGCTAGAAGCATGCGGCCCCGATCGGGGTTGGGGGCCTCGATCGGTGTCGTGTGATTTTAGCCCGTTTACAATAACTCTCCTCTTAATTGCTAGGAGTATCCTCTTTGGGTGGTTAATTAGCGATTAATCACCCAGTTTAAGACCTAATCCCTTGGCATCCTAGGTAGCTTAGAATCCTATTCTTTCTTCTTTGACTTGGACTTTGAGTTGGGCTTGACTTTGGTTTGTTGACACAATTACATTGCACACATTAGTCCATCAACTTCTCCATGAAAAACCCATGCAAATACTCCATGCTAGTCCAATATTGGGTCTTGTTTAGCCATTGTTCTCTAGTGGGTCATCTTGTAGTATTTTAGCTCCAAAAAGCTCAAGTATCCTACAAAACATGTTAAGACAAACAAATACACTAGAACAACAAATATTAGCTCAAAACACTATGATAAGTGCTAAATGTCATATAAAATGGAGCTAATATAGGGGATGAAAATATATAAAATGTGCACTTATCAGGAGATTTGAGTTGATTTTCTGAAAAAGTAAGATTAATAGCTAACGCAAATTGAGTAATAAAACTAATTACTTTCGGTGTATCAAATGATTTAAAAAGGGTCTTAGAGCCAAGCATATATCCACACTCAATAACAATTGATCACTGTAAGACGGTTTCAATTACTAATCTTGATTACTCTATCGTGAATGATAAATTCCAATTCTCCTTACGAATAGTTAATTAAAACGAATCCCGTTCTTAAACAACCCTAACTGTTAAACAACCTTAACAATCACTACTACAGATACAAGCTATAACAACGGTTAAAAACCATTGTTATATAAAAAAGCGGACGTTGTTAAAGCGTCCGTTGTTAAAGGTTTTAACAACGGTTGGTTTTTCTAAGAAACCCGTTGTGAAAACTATTAACAACGGTTAAAAACCGTTGTCGTTACGAGACATTCCTTGTGGAAAGTGTGACTAAATTTTGGTGGGAAAGTTATAACAACGGTTACAATAGAAAAAAACATTGTTATAACTAAAGACAACGGATTTTTTTTTAATAACCGTTGTTGTTGATTTTAAAAAAAATAAATAAATTATATATTACTAGATGCATGCAATATTACTGCAATTCCGATGCATAATGCATTATTACTGCCAAATCTCTGCATATGAAAGGACACAATAATATATGGAATGAGAAGGGTTATAAAATTTGGCACAACTTCCTAAACATATGAATTAAAAAACAACTCAAACGACACATTACTAAGTATAAATTCATGCATTATCTCAATAACCATTCCATTATATCACTATCTCCACCCTAAATCTTTAAAACCTAATAATAAACTCCAAACTTCCTCCAACAACAATGAATGATACCATTCTTAATACATGCATTATGACCGAGTACAACAAGAGTTTCATACGCCGGTTGCTGGACATCGAGAGGAGGTACAGGAGCTACCTTGAGGATGCTCGGATCGCACTCAAGGACGCCAAAAAAAATGGCTTGTTAGAGCGCGGATAATGCTTGACTATATGACGATATAGCATCTGCGAACGAAACCTCCAAAAAGCAAAGGAGGAGAGGTTGAATATCATAGAAGAGAATGCGGACTCTCTATGCATATCTAAGAATTGCATTGTAGCAATGTAATAAGTTTTTTATGTATTTATATATTAATTAATTAAGTTTATGCATTCCTCTCCATCATCTTCTTCTTTGTTTTATTTTATTTAATTTGTTTTACTAGCTAATAAACGCAGAAAAACAAAAGTGACAAAACTAATTAAGCGAATAATACTTAGAGAAAGAACAATAATGATCAAGAAAAACACATGCAAATAAAATAATTAGAGAAATAAAATAATGACGGAGATGACAAAACCTAAAACCATAAAGCGATAGACATTTACACGATAATTAGAGAAAGAAAGAGACGATGAGAATAACAGTGACGGAGATGATAAAGCGACGAAGAGAAAGAGACGATGAGAAAGAGTGTGGTTGTGTGTTTGTGTTTGCTGTGTTTGTGTTTGTGTTTATGGCTGTAGCTGATCTGTGTTTGTGTGGTATATATTGTGGTATTTGCTTGAAAGTATTGACAACGGTTTTTATACATAAACCCGTTGTCATTAGAGAATATATTAACAACGGGTCCTTAGAAAACCGTTGTTAAAAAGTATTAACAACGGTTTTATATATAACCGTTGTAATTACTTTTCACTAATTTTGTGCCAAATTATTAACAACGGTTATAATGTATTACAGAGTAAACTGTTGTTATTAGTTTTTATATTAACAACGGTTGTGAAAGTTTGACCCGTTGTTATAACTAATAACAACGGTTAACAACACATAACCGTTGTAATTAAGTTTAGTAAAATATGCGCCATCCATTCTACAACGTTTTATGGTGATTTTCGTGAATAAGCGTTGTTAAAGGGCCGTTGTGGTTGCCTGGATTTGTAGTAGTGAATCCAGTTCAAGATTTAATTCAACAGCAGCAAGATAAAATAGAGAACTCGATAGAGAATAAATAATGCATACAATCCAGTTGCACTTTAGATATTTATGTGAATCGCTTCTAAGTACTAATATCAACGTATCCCATTCAATATTAATTCCTAGTTGTTACTAGCGTAGAGTTAATCAATAAATCCTATTCAATTAACAATACTAACAATAGAATGAAGAAATCAAACACTAGTTGTACACCTAGCAATAATCAATCAATATTCATATAATTAATAACTAAGCAATTCACAATAATCAAGACAAGAAATTAAAACATTCAAACTCACAATCGTATTAAAAGCGCTTCAATTGCTTGAATCCAAGAATAAATATTAGTTGCACATCGAAACGCTTATAACAATAATAGGGTTTTCTTTTCTCAAAGTTGTGTCAAAATTCCCTTTTCTAAAACTCTCATCACAAGTAATATAGTAATAAGGTAAATAACTAAAGTAGAGCTGAGGGTGGATTAGGGATCAGAGATAGTTTCACTTGGAATTATGCTTTGCTATAGGCAAAGCTGGTTTGGTGGTTGTATACTAAACCGAGATAGCCTTTGGGTCAAGTGGGTACACCATATATATATGAAAGGTACCAGTTGGCAGTCTTATGCTCCTAAAGCTGATGTATCTTGGAGTTGGAAAACTATTTGGAAAGTTAAAGATAAACTGGCCTCTGGTTATATGTAAGTCGGTGGTGCGCTTCTCTGCAGGTACTCCATTTCTAGTGGTTATCTTTGGCCGAGACGAGAAACACACTACTGTGATTTGGCACAAACCAGTATGGAACTCTTGGTGCATTCCAAAGCACAATTTCATAAACTAGTTGATAGCTAGGGAAGCATTACATCTTAAGGATAAGCTTTACCATTTGGGCATTATTCAAGATGATTTGTGCTTGTTATGTGGAGCAGCTGCTGAAACCCATGTTCACCTATTTCAGCAATGCCAGTATACTTGTCGTCTTTTGCAGCTTTTGAAGACTAAACTTAACTTAACCATGCCTACTGCCAATCTACTAGTTTGGATTTCCAGGAAGCCATGGTCAAGTGTAACGAAGAAGGTAGCTCTTGCTTGGGTGCAAGCTCTTTTCTATGAAGTTTGGATCCAAAGGAATAGGGTGCGAATTGAAGGAAGCCTTATGCATCCTAATTATGTCATGGATAAAATTAGTGCCTTGTTGAAATTTAGATCTTATTCTTGGCAAAAATGTAAACTTAGTTTGAATGAGGAGACTTGGCTTAATTCGATCAACAATGGTTGAATTTCCTTGTCTCCCAAAATTGAATCGTTGTGGTAGTTTGTAATCGTTTGTTTCATTCTTAATGAGAAGCTTACCTTTTACCAAAACAAAAAAAAACTAAAGTAGGAAATAAAGTACTAATAATAATAATAATAATAAAATTCATCGGAACAAACCAAGTAAAATAAAGAAACAAAACACGAGTTCTTTAATGGACGCTGAAACAGCAGGCACGTGCTCCAGTCACGCCTCGGTCGCGCACAAGTCGAATGCGGGTTGAATGCAACACGCGTGACTTAGTCACTTGTCCCATGCACGCACGATTAGTGCACCTTAAGCGCACACGTCTCAGGTATCTTCATAGGTATCCGGGCCCATCTTTCCTCGAACTTGGACTCCGTTTTAAACTTGTAAAACCAGCCCAATAGCTAACCCAAGCTCATTAACAAATAACCTGCAATTAAGCTCCATAACACTACTTCAAACCGTCAAAACCATACTAATTCGCTCCAAATAACTACGACTAAATGAGTCGTATCAATCCAAAAAGTGGAAAATAATTCAAATCGGTGTAGGATCATTTTGGTAGCAGGATTGGTACTAGACCGATCAGGATTGGGTAGGATCGTATAGTATCTTACATGATCTTGTAGGATCGATAGATAGGATCGTTCAGGATCATAGAAAATTTTATTGGTGTTTCAAATTTTTGGGTTGGTTGTTCTCCTATACTTACAACTCTACATCAAATGTGTATGTAATATATTGATATGATTATTAAGACTTTCGTGTCATTATGTAAACTTTTAACGTTATATATCACAAATTATAGTAATAAATTGTTTACATAAACTTGTTTATCCAAACTATTTATAGGATCTTACGATCCTCGATTCGATCCTGCGATTCAATCCTACCACTACTCCCTCTTCAATCCAAAGTAGAATTCTGATCCTGACAACCTTGGTAGTTATTATACTTATCAAAAATAAAAAGTTTTACTCAAAACTAATGAACAGAGTTTTTCAAAATGACATTGCGATATTGATATGTTACCCTCAATTGCTTTACCGAGTTCAAACGTAAAGGTATCCCTTAAACCTTAGAGGTGTAACTTGGTGGTAGAGACCCTTTAGTAGCTTTGGAAAGTGTGTGGGCAAACCTTAACTCTTCCATTGTATCACTTCTATTCTCTTTCCTTCCGTTCTAACTTTGTCGAACCATACCTTCATACATAGTTTACTTATACTCTTCTCACCTTAGATATCTTCTTAAATCTAATACCTATTAGTTTGCTCGTGGCTTCGTTATCTTTGGAGTCCATATCTCTTCGAGTTTCATATCTTGTCGTTTCATGCGTTCCTTTGAAACTTCTTATCGTTTCCCTTACATCGTTGTTACCTCTTATTTTAGTAGTAGAGTGGTTGACCTATCGGCCCCGGTGGTGGAGCTAGGGGCTAGCGGGGTGGTAAGCCCCCACTAGCGAATAAATAATTTTTTATAGTAGATTGAGTATTGAAATGAAAAACAATATACTATAAAAAAATTTATCTATTAAGTTATTATTTCCAAATAATCTTATAATTTATATAAAAAATAAAGAAAATTTCCTAAATACTAATTTTTACTGTAAACCTAAACTAACTATACACTATAAAATCATAAAAGCAGGAGACCACTTAAACACAAACTCGCACTCCTCCTCAATTGCCGATTAGGCTACTCCATTACTCAAAGCGTCTATCCTTGTCTTGATCCCATCACACATCGAGTATATACATCTCGATATGTAAAATTTGTAGAAACCGAGCGTCTTCCCTTGCCCCGCCCTCACCAAAATCGATGCCCATCCTCTCTATTCCTCCGATCAATGGTGTGACATTCCCTTACCTGTTATCCTTCCGATCCTCCTATCATCCGATGAACCCCACACTCCCTCGCCCCTGGTTCCTCTTCGTCTTCCCCTGCCTCAACTCCCACATCCTTACATGCCTCTACTCCTACCCAGTCCACGATCGCCTCGCCACTCCGCGGACCTTGTCTCCAACTCCACACCTTATCCTCCTCCTCCTCCCACACGCAATGTTGTCATTCGCCTCACCAAAAATATCATCAAACCTAATCCACGAGTATGCTAAGTCCGCCATTCTCACCAATCCTCACTCTCTACCACCAACAAATAAGCCTTAGAACACAAGCACTGGCATGACGCCATGACCGGTGAGTTTCTGACCACGACTCGCAATAATACATGGACAATCGTCCCTTCCTTCCCCAATGTTAATCTTGTTTATTCCAAATGGATTTTTATTCCGAGTGAAATACAATCCCGACAACACTATCAAAAAATACAAAGCTTGCCTTGTTGCGAAACGATTTCATCAACGTCCCGATAATAAATATTCTGAAACATTTAGTCTCGTTGTTAAGCCTATAACTATCCGTCTCATCATATCCCTTGCCACTAGCCAGAAATCGGCCCCTTCCTCACCTTGATATGAATAATGCTTTCCTTCAAGGACGCCTCCCACGAGAACGTTTACATGTCCAAACCCGCTGGTTTTGTTGATCCCTCTAAGCCTACTCATATTAGCCAATTAAAAAAAGCCATCTACGGTCTAAAACAGGCTCCTTGAGCACAGTATACTGAGCTCAAAATTACCTACTCTCCTACGGTTTTAAACCTTCCCTCGTTGATCCTTCCCTCTTTTTTCTTCATACAACCTCTACCATTATTTATTACCGATGATATTATCGTCACAGAAGCATCCCCTTCCTACTTGCAATCCTTTATGGAAAATTTGTCCACTCGTTTCTCCCTTAAAGACCTTGGTCCTCTTTCATACTTCCTTGGCATCAAAGCTTATCCCCATTCCTAAGCTCTTCTCCTTACCCAAACTAAATATATCCATGATCTATTAGCTCGGTACAATATGCTAGACTCGAAGTCCATGCCTACTCCTATAGCCAAAGATCCCGTTTTGACTTCACGTTCTGGTTCTCTTTGTTAGGTTCTTTAACCCTCTTATTAGACATTTCTAATGTAGATCTAAGTTACTAATTAATTTAGATGTGAAGAATCTAGTTGCATGCAAACAAAATAAGAGTAAAAAGAGAAAACGAGTTTTTCTTACATTTGAATGAGACGGAAATATGGGCACAAGGATGGACTCCTTCCAACCTTGTTCTTAAGCTATGAATATACGGATGATCCTCCAAGTTTCAAAGTAGAAACTCTCATTTTAGGTGCACCCAAGACTTACCCTTAACACTAATATAATTACTAACTAGGTAAAATTTATTAGTATCCTTAAATGATGAATCTAATACTAATAATATTACTACTATAGTAATATATTTATTTTTCTTAGATTTAATGAACAAATTTTGAACATAAAAAGTATTTTTATGGAAGATGGAGAGTAAGATATTTTTGAGCATGAGCATAAGATTAAATCAGAGAACTTATTCTCATCTTTTGTGGGAGGGTGGCCGGTTTTTGGAGCATAGGGAAGGCAATTCCCTTTTGCTTTTTGTCTTACCCAAATAATAAGCTAGCTTAGGTGTGTCAGAGTAATCATGTTATCTTTTGCATGAAAAAGAACAACCATCATCACCCTAAAACACCCACCTAAAACTGGCCCCATAAGATAAAATGGACTTTCATTTTATTTTTGTAATTTGTCAAATTTAATAGGTAGGTCATGTGACATGTAACATGTCATTAGACATATAACAAATTAAATATCATTCTAAATTAAATAAATTACATTTAACAAATGAACAAGTAATTCATAATTACATGTATATAAAATGGGTCACATTAAGTCTAGTTAATATAATATACAATATTTTGCAATTATGATTAACAAATTGTTCTTATCTCAAATTTTTCATAAACATTAATCGATTTTAGTGATATAACATATTAATTACTAAATTGAATCTTATTTAATCACATTTCAATTAGTTATATATAACTCTCACTCATTGATAAAAAAAAATTGTTCAATTTAAGGATTTAATTAATCTGTATCGACATACAATCAATTAACTTATCAGTTAAGGGAATTGTCCTATAGGTATGACCTTAAGCGATCAAATCATCACCACCATCAAACTACAGTAACGTCAAACTCAAGTCAGTCAATCGTTACCGATTAATGTTGATCAGTTAACAATATATTGAATCATCCCTTGTGTATTCTTAATATGAGATTTAAATATGTGATCGCACTATTGTTGAGGACATATACTTCAACAGTCTCCCACTTATTCGAGACAAGTGTGCGTCACCAACTCTCCTGTCCTATTACATCTCCCACTCAATGCAAGGTATCTTGCAGGTCGTACTTGCATGTGATCATATCTAGAGTGGTTTCCTCGATCTGAGAGCAATTTGTTTGACCGGAATTATCTGCAGTAGATACCTTCCAAGCGTGGCCACGCATTTCCGATTCACTACTCCTCGAGTGGCCACGAGATTTAGATAACCACGACAAGGGGTTGGACAATTTCTATCGCACTATTCCCTTTGTTCAGCCACAGTTCATGATGACCCAAAAGATGCCCATTTGCACTCCATTTTTGGAAGTCGTAGAGAAAAAATCAAAGCCAATCAGAAACTATGCCAACTCGGGGGCACAATCTCTAGTCAAAGAATCGACTAAAAAAGAATACTATAGTAGCTCTCACCATGACCAGGCTATATAAAAATTACCAGAACTCTATAAGTGGTCATGCGATATAGGGTACCATACTGATCTGCCTATGTGATCGACTAGTCGTCTCTTATGACCCTATGACACTTGAACTTGCCATCAATCAACTCACATTCTAGTCACTAGGAGACGTCACCTCATATAAGTGACTAGGGGCCAATACTATGTTAACTCAGTTCACTTTAATAGGGTTCAACGTTGTCCTTACAATCTATTTGGATATAAAAAATTAATATAAAAGAGTTTTAAAATAAAACTCAAACGATAAATGCGATTATCACATATGAACAATCAATACAATATTATTGCTTCATATCTAATAATCTTAAGAATATAAAATCCATGTTACTTCATGGTGGTTTGGTCAAACCTGCAATAAAAGCTTGGTTAGAGGATATACAATATAATCCACTCATCCCAACTTCATTAAATTGCAATTTCCTTCCTTCGATGTAATATTTTAATTACAAGTATTTTCTAGTACATATCTACTTGAATCTAGGCTTGGGCTCTTTTACTTAAAGATGCTCCCACTGTTATCATATAACTTGTGATAAGATCCATGGTTTAAAGGATTTACTTTTAGATCCTTTACAATCTATCTTATCCTTACCACAAAGTACTCAGACTCTATTTGTAGAATTCACAATGACTGATTTTTCAAGGTTGTTCTCGCTATTCGCACTTCTGACAATTGACTACAAGATCAGCCTAAAAACTTAAGCTTTTGTAACCCTTAACACAAAACTCCATGTTTCTATAAAAGATAAGTACGAATCCTTATTTCTTCTCAAGAACCCAAGGATATATCTAGCGGCTATCCATTGACCCTCACATGGATTGACTTGTCTTGCTTAAAGCATACAATTTATCAGTGCTTGTGCATATCTTAGCACATTAGGTCGATCCAATGGCGGAAACATTGGGAATCGATTTCATGCGTTCAATAATTTCAGATTCAGTGGATAACTGTGATTCGGACCAAGGTAATCCCACAATCCATTGGAATAAAATCCCTCTTAGATTTATCCATGCTGAAATCATGAAGAATCTTATCAAAATAAGACTTTTGACTTAATGCCAATATCCTTTTAGATCTATCTCCATAGACCCGGATGTCTAATATGCGATGTGCCTCACCTGAATCTTTCATCTGGAAATGATTTCCCAACCACCCCTTTACAGAGGCAAGCATCGGTACATCATTCCCAATGAGTATTATGTGAAGACAATTTTTGCTCCCACTAAGCCTTATGTGTAAACATGGTTCTTCGACACATCGAGTGCAACCATTCTCTATTATCACATGAACTAAAAAATAAGCTCCCACTAAACTTCATGTATAATTATGGTTCTTTGAAAAACAAATGCAACATTCTCTATTATCACATGACTGGGAAAAATGATTTTTACAATCTTTTTAATGCGTTGTTTAAAAACACATATAGATCCCTTAAGCTTACTTAGCATGTTAGAATTCTCAGACTTAAACCTAAGATTAGTGTCACACACACATCCTCTTCTAAATACCTATTCAGAAAAGCGGTTGAACATCACTTGCCATGTTTTATCAAAATGAAATACGGCAATTACTAACATGATTTGGTTGGATTAACATCACCATGTTCATCTACGTTATTCTATACTTGAAAGCTTTACTTCAAAGAGAGCAATATCTTAAAATAATTATTCTTAGCTTTGCGTATAGAATCTATCACGGATTGTAAAACCAAGATTTCTTTGCAATAAATTCCGATTTGGATCACTAGCAACAATTCACTCAATAGATAATAGTTCTATTACCTTCTAAAAGCAACTCTATTTATATCATGTGAATGAATTTTTAGAACATTTTCTCGTGTCATTATTCTACAAAATAAGTTTGTAGAGAAATTTTCTCCCACTCTATCTTTTTAGAAACACACCTATTTTCCAAGAAGATAGTTTTCAATGCGACAAACAATTTTGTTCTTTTGAATGCAAAAGAGCATTTAGGCACATATTATTCTTGAGTTATCTATTAAGATATGTTACTATTTTAGAGACTAATCCCTTCCATATCTTGTATGGAGTCTCGTTTGTGATTTATATTGTGCGTTTTCACTTTAAACAACCCATGCTAATATTGGATTTAAAATCCCCAAATATGAGTTCAATAACTTATTTTAACTTTAAATCGATCGATCTTACATTACATAAGAAATGTCATGGTGCCATGAATCTTTTAATTGGGAATCAAATTCACAACTTAGGTCTTTACCATATTGAACAAATCATCATCTTTCAATATTATCGATTGAGTTGAGTCAATTCATTTTATGTTATAGATATTAATAGAGAAAGAGGAAAGATGTCTTTAAAACTTAAAATCCATAAACCAAAATGACTTGGGTTGAAAGTCAAGTCATCCAAAACAAAATACAATATTTGTTCGGAGATGCAAAATAAATGAATCTTCCACGTCTAACATGGAAACAAAATAAGTTTTTAAGACAATGTCATAACATAACTACTATTATGAATACATATTCAAAATAAAACGCCAAGCCAATTCCATAGGTCTCCATCTATGCGGCGGCTACTCTAGCTTCCTTTGGAGATACGCCTCATGCTTGCTTAGCTTTTTCACTCTTCTCATGCCCTAAATTCAAAAAAACGAGAAACACAATAGTATCTTAATACAAAGTTGAGTTGGAAAATTAATATCAATAACATAAACTTTTCGAAGAAATATTACCTACTGGAGTCACACGTCCAGCTTTGATGTCTTCCAAATATTTGGGGCAATTGCGCTTCCAATGGTCTATGCCATTACAATAATGGCACTTATCATCGGATTTGACTCCCCTTTTGGGTTGGAAGAGCTATTCTCAATAGCTTTCACCTTACATTTGTAGGGAATGGGCTTCTTACCCTTGTTAACACTTTTCTTAAACTTTCCCTTATTCTTTGCATTGATGTTGAGCACATCTTTGCTAGTGCTTGCATTAAGCCCCATGTATCTTTCGGCTTGCACAAGCATTTTGTGCAACTCATGGAGATCGGTTTTGCAAGTTATAGTTTACCCTAAACTGAACATAGCCCTTGATTCGGCTTAAGGAATGGAGCACTCGGTCAATCACGAGTTGCTCGGGGATCTCAACCCCTTGCAACTTGAGGGTCTCAACATACTCAATCATTTTGAGCACATGAGGACTCACCGTTTGTCCTTCTTTGATATTGAGTTTAAAGAATTGGGAAGCTGCTTCATATTGAATAATCCTAGGAGCTTGTGAAAACATGGTCACAAGTCTAGTATAGATTTCATAGGCGGTGCTCATCTTTATAGCACTCCTTTGAAGATCGGGTTCCATGTAGAAAATCAAGACATTCTTGACCAGTGATTCTTTTTGGTAGGTCTCAAAGGCCTCCCTAACCGCGGTTGTTGACCTAGCATTAGGAGTAGCGGGAAGAGCCTCGGTAAGGTATTTGAGCTTGTCATCACCTTCCGCGGCTAAGCGAAGTTGCGCATCCCAATCGGTGAAATTTGAACCATTCTTTTCGAGTTTGAAACGATCCATAAAGGCTCGAAGGCATGAAATGGTAGTGAGAGGTGGTGTGGGACGAGCTGAGGATGCCATTGTGATAAATCAATTGACTACAAAATATAAGATGAAGGAAAAATTAACATTTATCGTGAATAAGACTTGTAAATATTTTAAACAAGTTTAGCATTTATATAATGACCTCCACCCATTTATATAAACGATTCCAAGACCCAAATTCATATTAACTCGGTTGTGAGCCAACGGGCCCTCTACATCCTTACTAATATAATTTGGTAGGTTGCTGTTTTAGTTCTACACTTGAACTCTCGGTCGATGAAATTACACTAAGTTCATTTTTAGCCCGGACCTATTGAGACAACGGTCCCTCTAATACTTCTGTTGAGATCAACCAAATTTCGAAATGTAATAACATTTTATTGCAACGTAAAAGAAAGCACCCGGTATAGCATTTCAATACCGTATTGTACTACTATTAAATTGGGATTCATGAGTTCCTACTATTTGGTAAGGCTAAGTCTCAATTTTATAAAATGTGAAGGTCTTGTCAATTTATTATCTATCTCTTTTAAGTGAACTAAATTAATGATCTATCGATAATTATAATTGACAAGGTCGATGATTCGATATAAAATATGCATGTGATGTTATGGCGATTTGGCGTGCATGCAAACATATAATGAAAGAAAACATGCAAAATAAAACAAATTCCTAGTATGGCCTTTCCTAAAATAGAAAATCTAATAATCTATTACATATTCGGAAACCAACTCCTTTGGTCCCTTAAACTTCATGTGACACGCCTCCCAAGGAAACACCGTCTTGATCGGAACTCCTTTCTGAATGGCCCCGTCTTTAGGAAACTCCGGAATTACAAAATAATAATAAAATACATAACTATTCCTATTATACATTTGTAATAAAAATAAATCTATTAAATTACAAAACGGTGATGCGAATTCACATTAAAATTACAACCAAATCGATATTCCCTTTCATTACGGGTAATACCAATTAAAAACTAAGGCCATACTAAGACAAATTACATTATTCAAAAAATTACATAAATTTAAATGACATTCTGTTGGTGTAGTGTCCTCCACAATAAGTGCGTTTACATATTAAATCTCGTAAAAGGAATATCAGGGACTTATTTATTTATTTTGTCACCGATCGTCAGTTAATCTAATGATTAATAATTGTAGTTTGACATTACGTCGTGGTGACTAAGCGCAAGTGATCACCGATCCTTTAGGTCACACCTATAGGATGACGCCCATAGAATAAATTAATTATTTGTATGAGATATGAGATAATTAATTCCTTGATTATTTGACTCCTTAGTTAGTCACATAAATGTATTATTTGATGATCTGTTACTTAACTCTGGGATAAAGAGATTTATTATTTAATTATGAGATATTTAAATAATAAATGATTAGAATTTATTAATTAATTGTTAATTAATTAATTTTATACGATATGTGTATATGTTTTGAGGCGGAATTAATTAGCTATTAAATTTTACAAGAGGTTGTAAAATTAGCTAAATGGGTTAATATCGAATATTATCAGGAGTGTTTATTAAATTTAGTCTTATGGATTACTTAATAGTTAAGTAGTCATTGGTAGTTAATTTATATTATTTAAGTGTTAAATAAATTAAATTAATATTTAATATGTAAAGATAATTAAATACACTACTTATAAGCATCAGCAAATATCGAAACCGGAAATGGACCAAAAAGTAGTCCACATATATCGTTTTTTTGAGTGACATCACAAGTGTCCTTAGGTGATTTTTCCACTTATACTGTCTCAAATAAGCCTATAAATACCCATTGAAATTCCACCATTTCTCTAGTTGAAAATTTGAAAAATCGGTCCAGGTTCATACACACTACCTAAAGACCAAATTTTTCTTCTTATTTTTGTTCATCTTTTATATCAAAACATATATAAATATTAAATTAGTTATTATCAAGCAATAATGTTTATTAGTGCATCATATATACAGTTAAACAGGGTTTTGCTCATTACGTATATCTAGTTACTATTTGTGTGGTATTAGATTTGAGATTCGATTCTTGGGTTAATCTCAGTGAGACCATCTTTTGGTGGTTTGTTGTCTTGGAGGATCATCCATTTATAGCTCAAGAACAACATCAAGGAAGCGAATCTCTGAGTTGTGCTCCAAAAAAAAAACTGCCTTATACAATGCAAGGAATTTTTGTCTAAGATGGCTTAATATCTTTACTTATTTGAACGGCATGTATATTCAGACCATTTTAAATTAATTTGTAATTTTACTATCACAAGATGAGTATTAATATGGTCTAAATAACTAACAAGCGGTATCAGAGCATTGTTAAATACATGCATGTTGTCTTAAGACGATTTTAGTAATTTATGAGATAAATTAATAAAATTGATATTATGTTACTAAAATTAGTTTTATCACATAATATAGTATTGCATGTAAATAATCTGGTCTTAGGATGATATGGGACGAAAATTTGATTTTTGTTAAATTTTTTCACTTTTTATAACTTAAATTGGCATAAAATTGAGTAAAAATGCATTAAAATTAATTAAGAGTTAATTAAATTGGGCTGCATGTTAATTTTATGCATATTTATTTATAAATAACCACATGCATATTCTATTTATGAGATAAGTAGATACTTTAGGTTAATGTGATTAATTTAGGTAGTTTATTGATTTTTATTTGATAAAAATGGGTAAATAATGGTTATTTGGTAAATAAATATTGATTTAACTTTAGGTTTTGAAATTTCTGAATTTTTAGCTCCTGGAAATTGTTCCAAAATGTAAAAATTTTATTTTAAGTCATTTCAATTTTTATGGTTTGATTTAGAATTAAATCGTAAAAATTATCGCTTTATCGATTAAATTGTGAAATCGTTTTAAATAAATTTTAAAAACAAAATTTTCACTTGCATGGCATTTTTGTTGTAAGACCAGAATGTTCATGGTTTTGAAATTTAGTTTTCCATAAATTTTTATATTAAATGGAATTTTTGTATGATAATTGTGAATTATTATATCTTTTTGTCACAATTGTGTTTTAATTCCCATATAAATTCAAGATAATTGTTGAGAATAATTATTTTGATATTAGACCAGATTAATATGATGAATATTTCTTAAAATTGTTTTAAGAATTGATTATGAATTTTTATTGGTAAAAATTCCATCAAAGCAAGCTCAAATGATCGTTGTTGGTAAGTTAGACGATTTGGCATGTCATTTTCGATAATGCATTTTATTATTCATTTAGATGAATGGTTTTTAGAATTATAATTATATAATTTTTTCCTAATATGGTCATAGGTAGAAGTTGGTATTTCCCGAAATGTAAGGGAATATCGACTTGTTTTGTAATTAATTGCGATTTTCAAGACGCCTAATTTGTAATTAATTAATAGTTTTATTTTAATTTTATTACAAATTGTATAATAGGGTATTGTTATGTAATTTAATTATTAGTAATTAGATGAAGCTACTAAAGACTAGAGTTTTATGAAGACTGTGTTTTCGAAAAGGCGTTCCTAAATCCTAAAGAAGGAGGCCAATTTATGAAGACTCAAGGGACCAAGGAGTTGGTTTCCGAGTAACAATTTTAGTTAATTAAACCAACTAGCATTATATTAGGACTTGTTTGTTTTAATTCTTCTTTATCCATTCATGCCAAATCGTCACTACATGTTTTTTTTTTGTTGTTATCGATTTAATCGCTTCAGCATTCACTAATTTTGTTCACTTAAAAGTGATAGACAATTAAATTGATAAGATCTCTCACATTTGTTTAAAATTGAGATTAAGCCTTACCAAATAATAGCACCTATGAATCCCTTCTTCATTGAGGTAGGTTCTGATCACCGAGGTACACTCTTTTACGTAAGTAGGGTAATAAAAGTTATTACGCTGCGGAAAATTGGTTGGACTTCAATGATAAATATGGGTTGAATCGTCCACCGCACCATATTTATTTCGCTAAAAGATAGATCGCAGAAAATCCGCCAACCAATAGTTCTAGAATCAGGAAACCTGTACTACCTACCAAATTTATATAAATATGGGTTGAATCGGTCCACCCCAGGCCCGTGTTTATATAAAATTGGTCTTTGGGAATCATTTATATAATTCAGTGGGAGATCATTATATAAATGGGAACTTGTTAAATAGTTTCACGAGTTAAATATTTCTAGACGATAAATGTTAATTTTTCCTTTATTTCCTTTGTAGTAATCATTTATTTACTTACTAGAGAAACCACACATAGCTAGAGATTCATGGCTACGTTTTATGGACAAATATGTATTGGGGGCTGATTGTAGTCATTTTAAAGATTGGGAAGAACAACTTCGATTA
>NW_027413235.1:0-129345 GCF_048544455.1 Silene latifolia
TTAGTCATTAAATCCTACCTTAAATCCCTTATAATCCGATATTTGCGGGTTTTCGTCATTAAAATCAATCCGGGTTGTAGAAATTCGATTCATTCATATTGAGTTTCTGGAATTCGATCATTGATATATTTCCATCTGTCTATTGTCATATTCGTCATTAGTTCATCATTAATTCTTCATGTTTAACCTATTTAGTTCACCCATGTCACTAATCAATCTTTCGTCCATGTAAATAATTCGTTCACATTCGTTTCATCACGTTTTAATGTCTTTATGACTCATTCATATGTAATTAATGTATTAAATCACTTCTATCCGAGTTAGTTATCAAAATCAATCCTTAAAATCATCAATCAATATTAACGATTTGCAGTTCCGGCTTCACAGCCAGAACTCACCCTTGGAACAGACGCAAAGAATCGGCTGCGCTCTTCTAAAGGGCGCAGCTCTTGCGCTGTTCGTGTTGATTGCCTCTCGAACTTCCGTTTCGCCTTGACTCGATTAATTAGTTTACGTGTAATTAACTATTAACCGTATTATCGCCTAATGATTTGTTCGTTAATTCATTCCTTTATTCTTTTTCTTAAATTATCCGTTTTAGAAGTATTTTCGACATAAATAGCTAAACCCGATGTAATTATTGTAATTTTTATTATTGTAATTTTCCTTTATTGTATTTATCATTGTATTTTTTTTTTACTATTTGTATGTTTTCACATGTAATTGAACCTTAATTTCTACTTCGACCTAATTGTTTGTCAAATTAATTGTTCACCGACTTAGTTTAATCTTCACATGCTAGGATCAAAACTTGGATGTTGCATTGCATGCATATAATCGACGATATATCGAGTATGAATAACTTCCCTAATCATTAGTAGAGGCCGCTATCGAGGCGGGCGGGATTAGGTGTTCGATCAAAAGAGCTTCCTAATACGTACCCTCACCCCTTACTCTAGATCTCTGTGAACATCCGTGTTCATTGGCATCCACGAGAGTCATTCTAGACATAGAATGCTAAGGGTAACGAGTTCTTGGTGTTCATGTCACTACTTTGTGTCTTGACATGACACGAGGTATTCGAACGGTTTCCAATTTTCCACAATAAATTGGTGGCGACTCCACAAATGCAAACGCTTGTTTTCCAAGCTCCCCCGTGGCCCGCGTCCACACAAATGTTTTCCCATCCTCAGTCTGGAGGTTGAAACCCTTTGGAATTGAAGCTGCTTTAGGCTCCGAGTAACTAGCAATGTTCGGCATCTTTACTGGTTGGCTTACAGAACTAGAAGTATCTTCTTCAAAAGATGGATTTTCTGTAAAAAGGAAATGTTGAAGCTCTGGTTTGAAAGTACTCAAGGCTTCCTTTCGTGATTCTCTTTGCAGACGGAGTCTATGCCTAAATAGTCTCTCCGCTCTCAATCACCGCAACTAACTTAACCCATCGACACTGGGCATACACAACACTGAAAGAAAATGAATAAGAACTGCCTCAAGGAATAAAAATTCCCTGAGACGGATAAAATAAAGGAAACAAAGACAGATAGGGCAATTGCCTCCCCGACAACGACGCCAAAATTTGACAGGGCTGTCGTATACCTATAAAAAATAACTAACTAAACTAACTATATAGCTAGGGAAGTCAGGTCGATCTCCTCAAGGAGGCAAGATATCTGTAAGAGTCCGTCTATTTGGTCACAAAATGGGGGGTGTTTAAATTGGTTTTCTAAACTAAAAGGTTTAAAGGAAGAGAAGCAGAGAAAAGAGCAATAAAGGCAGAAATAGATGATAAACTATCAATAGAGAGCAGACATGTCAGGATTTTGGTTCACTACGGTAGTCTAGTGACTCAACTGTAAACAACTTAGATAAATTACTGCGAGACGGATATGGAAAGGTCCTTCCGGTCCACTTTCTATCCTAAATTACCACTAACTTAACTTCCGTCCTCGTCAGGGTAGTCTACTGTTCATAGCAGGTCTATTTAGTCCAATCTTCCGATCCAGGATTAAATTTAACTGCATTAAAAAGGTGACTCGAGCGTGCACTCAACTAAGCCGATAAATACGAGTATATTGCTATGGTGAACAGAATCTCACAATTAATTCATCTAACTTATTCACTACATCGTCACATTTCTACCGTAGATCCCTAATCCCAACATGAAACAAGTTTAGCTACTCATATCGCTATTAATACTATCAAAACTAACAGCAGATAAATAACCTGCATTCAACATATTAAAGCGATAATTAAATTGCATAAAAAGGTAATTAGGGAAGAAATTAAATGAAGTAAAACGAACAATTAAATCAAATGAAAGAGGGATTATTATTAAGAAAGGAGAAAGAGATTACAATCGTGAGAATCCGGCATAAAGAACGACAAAATCCGAGCGAAATAACCCCGAAAATAAAGTTACAGTGAAGTATGAAAATGATAGATGAAAAAACTGAAAAATAAAGTGTCGATGATAATAGAATAGATAGCTAATGACCTAGTTGACGTAAGCTTAAATAGAAAATAAACTAAGTCCAAAAGCTAAAATAAGTTCTCGGGCTAATTAAAGCCCACGAAACCAAAAACCACTCGATCGAGTAGTTTGAAACCACTCGATCGAGTGAAACTCCGGATAAGTTACTCGATCGAACATAAATGTTACTCGATCGATTAACTCCACTTTCCATCACTTCTTTATCGAGTACAAATCCACTCGATCGATCAACCCAGGCTATAAAAACCACTCGATCGAGTAATAAAACCACTCGATCGAGTATTCTTCCTTCAAATCAGCCCAATCTCGTACCCGACTGCCTCGTAAACAATGCCTTCACGCTTCCCAATGCAGGAACTCACTCCGAAAAATCCCGTCTCCTCAAAATGCATGCAAAAAGGACAAAAAATGGTACGATTCCACTACTTTCGCGTTCATATCTACAAAACGGACAAAACGAACCAAAGTAGCCAATTCGGGGGTAAAATGCAATATAAATAGTGCGAAAGTACATAGAAATACGTGCAAAAATAGGCTAAAAAGACTATACAAATTGCACGTATCAGGATTCTTTTGGGAGTTACCAAAAATCGTCAACATATTTACTTTTTTTTTTCTTTTTTTTGAAAACCGTAAATGTAAGACTATAAGTTCCTGGCTAAATTATTTTATTAAATTACGTGGAATAAAATTAAAGCATAAGCAAGGGAAAAAAAAGGAAATATAAGCAATATTATCCAAGAACCCATGCGCCAAGTGGCGGGAGGGTTGGGAATAAGAAATACACGATGTTTTAATCAGACACTTTTCGCTAAAGTCGGTTGCAATATTCTTCGTAACCCGTCATCTCTTCTTAGCCGTACTGTAGGATAACAGTTGGGGTTTGATTGGTCTTAACTCCACTAGGAGTATAAACTCTAGGATTTATAAAGGGATCCTACGAGGCGCGGCTATTTTTGCAAAGCACATTGACTGGATTGTCGGCCCTAAGTCAAGTCTGAACGTCTGGAATACTCCTTTGGTGGATGGTTTGATTCCTACCCCGAAGCACTATGACCTTTAGAATATTGATCCTTCTCTTTATAATTTGAGAGTTAGGGATCTTATTACTGTAAACAATGCTTGAAATCTTGCCATGATGATGAGCCGCTTTAAGGATTCTTTTATTGCTTAAATATTGGTTAATCTGATTAGTTGTGAAGTTAATGAGGACTATGCTTTTTGGACTTTATCGAATAATGGCAATTACTATGTCAAAAAAGGTAACTTTGAAGGTTAGCATGATCATTGGAATTTGACTGCTACTACTAAAGATCTTTCTTGAATTTCTCCGGTTTGTAGGGTCTTTATTAAGAAACGTATATGGCATCTTCCTAATCCTAAAAAATGGACCTGTGTAATACCCCCATACACCAAAGTGTCTTACCAAGACCATCTTAGCACATGGAAATCCTACCATCTCGGTTATCCGAGGTATAGTAATCAAAGGAGACCTTAAAGAAACGTCATTTAAGTATGAAAGTTTAAATGTGCGTACATCTTAACCAAAACTGAAATATAAAATACAATCGTCCAAAAATTGAAATCCAAACTGAAGTAAAAACTGTCATGACAAAACAGCACAAGACTAAAGACTTTGACAAGTGATGACTCCATCCCCTGCTAGATCTCGCGCGTACTCCAAGAAATACCTGCTAATCAGCTGCTCACCATCCCTGAATGGATCACCACAGTTTTCAAAACATTTAAACATGGTCAGTTACTGAATAAACAAGATAAACAAACAACAACATCCAATTATACAAACACATTCCTCCAACTCCATCTCATCACCAATCACCTGACTACACACTAAAGTGTGTAGCCCTCACAGAATACCCATCGCAACAGATATTCCACTCCGCCAGTGGGGACCGCAACCGTACCACCTAAGCCCCGCTCAACACCATAGAGCAAATAACCCATGTCCATTAATGTGCACATCCCCCTTGTGACGAGTACCACAAGGGGAGAATCAAGGGCGTGAAGCCACTCCCGCAAGTAACTCCACTCAGCTGAGGGCGCACCTCGCGAACCACAGACATATGCAACCAAAATCATAATACCAATATAAACATGCCAATTCCAATTAACGATCGCAGTAATCATGCCAACAAAACAATCATGCCGTCTTATACTTATTTACGCAGTCAACTGAGTAGGGAAACCTTACTTGAGACGGAATCACCGACAATCAATGCAACGGATCAAAAAGGCATGTGATTGCTCAAACAGTCGAGTCAACCTCATGGTTGTCATCTACGCGCCGATACGTTGTTTTGACAGTAATTAGAGTTCATTTGGAGTCCGGATCAAAAACCGCTTCTATTTTCTAAACCGTCTTAAACCCGAGTCGGAATATTCTGGAATTTTTCGAGTAATATTCCTAAATTTTATCTTTTACCACGAAAATATCTATCTTGCGGAATAAGAAAGCCTACATCTTCCGTAATTCCTAAACCAACCGCGGCAATCTTTCTTGCTAAGGAGGAAACTGCCCAAGAGAGAACGCAGTAGGTACTGCGCCTCTTGGAAATGTCGCAGTTCTTGTTGCGCCTCTTCCTGGGCTGTTTTTTCTCCAGTTTTCAGATTTCTTCTTGATTTTTTTTCCTAATCCTACTTTTGAATAATTCCTCCACATGATTAGTATAAATAGAGGCCTCCGCCTCCCATATTTCTTACACGAGTGTCCGCCCTACTCTTCTCCCTTTGCATTCTAAGACCGCACTCTTGCTTTTTGACGCCTACGTGCTTGATCTACTCAACCACGTAAGCTCAGATAATTCTGAGTACAAGTCACGTTTGCATGACCGACCAATTTGACAACTACACTTTAATCAACTCAATCAACTTTTTCTAAATCCTATTAAAAGGGCACTTTCATATCACATCGAGTCGAGTAATCACTAGTATGACAACTTAATTAATCTCGCTTCCTCAAACATGTAAGTATGAGGGTGTAAATCCCAATTATATTTATTGTGTTTTATTTTGTACCAATTAATGTACAGATTTATATCACAAGCATGCTCAAAGTCATTCTTTCAAACCTATTTTTTAAAACAGCAGCGAAAGACGTCCTAGAAGAAACACATCAGTAGACGCACCTTCTGTAAGTATCACATCATTTGCTGCACCTCTTCCAGTGGTTGCTTTTCTACTGCTGCTCTTCTTCTTCTTCCTCCTCGAGTATCTGTTCTTTCTTTGTTTTTCGGTTTCTCCTATTTTCTCTTTCAAATTCTTATTTTCAATTTAAAATTTGTTTTTGTTAATACTTTTCAATAATTTCCGACTTAAATCCCTTTTAACTAATATTTGTGGGTTTTTGTCATTAATTCAAACCCGGAATTTAAGAGGCTCGATTTGTTCATATCAATTCCCTTGAATTCGTCTTTGACATATGTTTTTCATTATGTTTTCAACCTTTATTTCCCAATTTTTTTGTTCTTTCGTCCTAAGTCGTTCAAGCTCTAATTTTATATAAATCAATTCCGACATCGTAAATAACTAACTTACTTTATTTTGTTTTAATTCATCTCTTTATCGCCTTATGACGGTTCTTAATGCATGTAATACAATTAAATCACTTCAACTCGGGATGTAACAATGATCAACATTAATCAATCAACGAACAATAACGATTCAACGAGTCTGACTTTCACAGTCAGAACCCAACTCAGGAACAGACGCACGGTCTGATGCGCTTCTTCTAAAGGACGCAGCAGATGTTGCGCCTATTCTGAGGTGGATTCTGCCTCTGAATTCACCTCGTTCAGACGTAGGCTTTCTAATTGAGTTTTAAATGACTATTATTTGTATTATCACTAATAATTCGACATATTTTCATAATTAATTTATTTTCTTTTCAATCTCTTTTGTTTTCAATCGTACTTGTGATGTAAATTCAAGTTATCCCTTATAATTCAATTGTAATTTATTTCTTTTTGTAGTTTATTAATTATTTTTTATTATGTATGATTTATTTACTTGGCAATCACATGCAATTAATCCAACTTCCAACTTCGACCCAATTGAGTGCTAAATTGATTGTTCACCGACTTAGTTAATATTCACATGCTAGGATTAATATATGGATGTTGCGTCGCATGCATACAATTGACAACATATCGAGTATAAATAACTTTCCTGATCATTAGTAGATGCCGCTATCGAGGCGGGCAAGATTAGGTGTTCAAATAAACGAGCTTCCTAATACGTACCCTCATCCCTTACTCAAAATATCTGTGAACATCCGTGTTCATTGGTATCACGAGAGTCATTCTAGACATAGAATGCTAAGGGTAATGAATTTCTTAGTATTTCTTAATGTTCATGTCACTACTTTGTGTCTTAACATGACGCGAAGTATTCGAACAGTTCCAATTTTCAATAAAAATTGGTGGCGACTCAACAAATGCAGGCTTGTCAAACCTTTCACCAGTTTCAAAGTCTTACAAATCCCTAACGGCCCATGATGTGCTTTGGCCCTCGCGCCGGAGTTCCGTGGGAGAAGTGCCGCCGCCTCGAAACCAACGCGTGGGTGCGCGCGGCGTGGGTGGTTGTGTCCACAAAAAGTACCGGTGATCTCGTGAGCATCATCCTCTGCAACTTGCTTATCCATCATAAAAAGTTTTGTAATACTACGGTTTTATGTGCTGTTGGGTACTCTATCAAGTAAGGCTTACTCTGTCGAGTAAGTGAGTTTTGGTTACGAAACAGTGTACTGTCTTATGAGTACTCGATCGAGTAGGTGTCACTCGATCGAGTAGGGGGCACTCGATCGAGTAAGTGACTTACTCGATCGAGTAAGTCGGTCTTGCGGGTTATTTTAACGGGTTTTGTTAGCAATGCGAGAAAGATATATAAACTTAATCCGTCAGTTCTTTTCACTTTTTACCCTATTGTAACTTTCATAAAGATTAAAACAAAGTACGTTGCTTCTCTATTTCACATTGCTATCAAATCCCAAGGCTTGTGTCGTCGGATTTCTAAGTTCTTTACGCAGTTGAGACCGTCGCATTGTTGGTAAGATTCTAGTATGATTTTTATGTCGTTTCATTGATTTTAGTTGAAACCCTAATTGGATATTTTGGGGGTTTTGGAAGTATTGTGATTGATAGATGGTAATGGTATGATTGTGTGATTTATAGGAGGTGATTTCGTAGAAGAGCGGTTTTGAATAGCTGATTGTGACGATCTTGATGATTGCTTTTCCAGGTAGGGTTTCCCTACTCGGTTATTGATTACATAGTATTTGATAGTTGATTGGTGATGGTTGTGATGTTGTTGATCTTTATCATATTGGTATTGTAATTGGTAATTGTTGTTGTATAGTTGGTTGGATGTGTTTGTCTGTGGTTCGCGAGGCGCGTCCTCGGCTGAGTGGAGTCACTTGCGGGAGTGGCTTCACGCCCTTGTGGTTACCGTCACAAGGGGGATGTGCACATTAAGGAACTTTGGTTTTCGCTCGGAGTTGATGAGCGGGGATTTGGTGGGAACGGCTGCGGTCCCCCACTAGCGGTGTGGAATATCTGTTGTGATGGATATTCTGCCAGGGTTACACACTTTAGTGTGTAGTCAGGTGTGTGGAGATGTGACAGAGTTGGATGATCATATGTATTGTTATCTTGCTTATCTTGTATTGTGTAATCAGTAACTGACCCCGGTAATTGTTTTAAAAACTGTGGTGATCAATTTGGGGATGGTGAGCAGTTATTGAGCAGGTATGAGATGGATTGCACGTGGGATAGCTTTGATGGAGTCACCACGTGTCACTAGAGTCTTCCTCTATCACTTGAACTTATATTTCTTTTCAGTTGGTTTGATATTTTGGAACATATGTGTTTCATTTTACAGTTTTGGGATTTTGATTATGTAATCACTTAAACTCATTTTTTAAGTATGTTCTTTTATGGTAAATTTGATATACATTGCCTCGGGTAACCGAGATGGTAGTACTTCCATGCATTAGGTGGTCTTGGTAAGGCACCTTTGTGTATGGGGGTGTTACAAGTTTACCACTGCTCTTCTGCCCCTCCCCCCCTGTACTGTACTAGCTGATGTAGTAGGCTTGGCAGCTGACACTTGATTGGTATTAGCTGCCGGTCGCTGATAAGAAATACCATAATTGTTATTACTCTGTCCACCTTGGTTATTCCACGAACCAGCTGGCCGGTTGCTAGCATAACTCTGCGTCGGTCCCTGAGAAAAGTTCCCCTGAGACTATCTCTAAAAGCCTCTCCCAACCGCACTAGTACACTCATGCCTCTTGTGGCCAATACCACCATAGTTAAAACATGCGATACTCCAGCTGCCGCTACTACCGCTACCACGCCCGTAAGAAGATCCTCCACTTAAACCCGACCCAGACGAATAAGCCTCTATCTGATTGTAGTTACCATGCTTGTAGCCAGATTGAACACCGCCATCACTCTCAGCCTACCTCTTTTTCGAGCCCTTCTCCCTAGTCTCCTTGGCCATTTCGACCAATCTCTCAGCCCGTCCAGCTCTCTCACAGACCTCCTTCATATCGTTAAGAGTCCCCGCCGGTAGCTTCTCCATGATCTGGTAAGTTAACCATTTTTCAAAATGAAGTGCTAAGTTCACCGGATTTAGCCCCATATCCTCAGCATACCTTGACTTCTCGTTAAACTTATGGTAGTACTCTGTCACGGTCATGTCCCCAGTCATACTAAAATAATCGAACCAATCACGCAGCTTGCTGCGAACATGCTCCGGAATAAACTCATTCCTCATAGCTATCTTGAACTCGGACCACGGAATTGCAGTCTTACGTTGCTTCAGATAGATGTCCAAGGCATTGTCTTTCACCTTATCCCACCATTCTCCGGCTAAATCCCTTAGGTAGAACGTAACTTTTTCTACCTTAAACTCCTCTGGACAATGTACCACCCCTAGGATATTCTCCATCTCACGATGCCAGTTGTCGAGCAGAATCAGCGCACCTGTACCCACATAGTTAGTGGGGTTGAAGCGAGATATAGTAGTGCTCATCTTGTCAAAATCTACCCCATCCTCCTTATCTTTCCCCATCTTCTTGAGGGTCTCAGTGAGCGCGTCTTGGTGCTCAAACATTTTGGTAATATACTTAATGCTCATCTCTTGAGCCTTAGCATACACGCGTGATCTCTTTGGCGGCATATCTTTGAGCTATAAAAGGGAGATAAACGTACGCACATAGCCTACGGCTCAAAGCAAATATGACCCGCACAAGGACTAACTCGATCAAGTACCCACACATACTCGATGGAGTAGGAGTCACTCGATCGAGTAACCTAGACACTCGATCGAGTACCCCAACTCCAGAAGTTGTCCAGAACTGACATAAAACATACTCGATCGAGTCACTAATGTACTCGGTCGAGTAGACGACACTTGATCGAGTACTCCCCTTACTCGACCGAGTAACACGACTCCAGTAGCTACTGCCTAACACGCAAAATAGCCACTCGATCGAGCCACGATTACTCGATTGAGTCCACCCTACTCGATCGAGTTTCCCCTATTCAGTCGAGTCATGCTCACGAATCATACTATCCGCATGCTTTTATTCTATAACTTTACGTAAATAATAACATAAACTTAGTCATCAAATCCCCTATTCACATGTTACTAATATAACAAACATTATAAAATCCACTTCCTTCATATAATCATGTTCTCAACATGAATTTAATATTCTCATACAATTACTTACTTCATCTTTCCAACCAATTCATCCATTTCAATACTCACTTCATCCAACATATGCATATGAAACAACAATAAACAGGTAGCGATCCCATGACACCCCATAGTGACCGGTTCAAAGTTGCAAGGGCAAGTTCGTGACTTTAGGGCGTCTCCCAAGCCTTTGCATTAGCTCTTAACAATTCCTACCTGGGTTCATTTTAACCTGACTCTCTATATTCATTGGGTTAATTGGTTACAGGTTCCAAAATCGTCGCTCTAATTCACTTTTGTAACACCCCCATAAACCAAGGTGTCTTACCAAGACCACCCTAGCACATAGAGATGCTATCATCTCAGTTACCCGAGGTATAGTAATCAAAGGAAACCATAAGAAACGTACTTTAAGTATGAAAGTTTAAATGTGCGTACATCTTAATCAAAACTGAAATATAAAATACAATCGTCTAAAAACTGAAATCCAAACTAAAGTAAAAACTGTCATGACAAAACAGCGGAAGACTAAAGACTCTAACAAGTGATGACTCCATCCCCAGCTATATCCCGCACGCACTCCAAGAAATACCTGCTAATCAGCTGCTTACCATCCCCGAATAGATCACCACAATTTTCAAAACATTTAAACGAGGTCAGTTACTAAATAAACAAGATAAGCAAACAACAACATCCAATTATACAAACACATTCCTCCAACTCTATCTCATCACCAATCACCTGACTACACACTAAAGTATGTAACCCTGCGAGAATGCCCATCGCAACAGATATTCGACTCTGCCAGTGGGGACCGCAACCGTACCACCTAAGCCCCGCTCAACACCATAGAGCGAATAACTCATGTCCATTAATGTGCACATGCCCCTTGTGACGGGAACCACAAGGGGCGAATCAAGGGCGTGAAGCTACTCCCACAAGTGACTTCACTCAGCCGAGGTCGCACCTCATGAACCACAGACAATTACAACCAAAACCACAATACCAATATAAACATGCCAATTCCAATTAACGATCAAAGTAATAATGCCAACAATAAAATCATGCGATCTTATACTTATTTACGCAGTCAACTGAGTAGAGAAACCCTACTTGAGATGGAATCACCAACAACCAATGCAACGGATAAAAAAGGCTCTTCTACGAAATCACCTCCTATAAGCAATAATCATATAATCACAAATCTATTACACAATACTACCAAACCCCCCAAATCACCCAATTTGGCTTTAACCATCATTAACTATTTGACATAAAAACAATATAGAAATCTTACCCACACGATGACGATCACAAAGGTATGACGATCTCAGAAATCCGATAACCCTAACCTTGATTTGATAGCAAAGAGAGAAGAAGATTGAACGTCGCTTTGTTTTTCTTTTGTAAAAGGTTTAGAAAGTAAAAGTAAAACAACTGTTGATATAACTTTAAATACCTCTTCAAGCATTACTATCAAACCCGGCTGAAAACCGTAAAACACGACTTACACGATCGAGTACCGCCTACTCGATCGAGTAACTACAAAGCAGAACGCACTCCAGAATGTGTCAAATACTTACTCGACAAAGTAAGTTCTACTCGATAGAGTACCCAACAGCTCAAATATCTGAGGTATTACAACCGAATCCCATCAGAACTCTGCAGTCAAGCATGATTGTGCGAGAGTAGTACTAGGATGGGTGACCTTCTGGGAAGGCCTCGTGTTGCAAAAAAAAAAAAAAAAAACTTGTAATAAAATGACTCATATACTAGCTAAAAGATTCATTAGTACGTAATCTTACTAGCTCCTTCTCCACCTATAAAAAAAATTGGTGATCATTCTTCACACCATTGATCTAATAAAGGATCATTAGGCAATCAGAGGAGACGTCCAGATGAAGAAAACCACAATGTGTAACGCACAAAATACCTGCATGAATACCAAACATCTAAGCCTAGAGCGGTGATTGAGATTTAAAAACCATGCTTCCTTCGTAAATAGTAGAACCATTATAATCATAAGCAATCCATCCAATAGAAGATTTAAGGTTAGGGAGCCAGCTAGGATCGACCTTTACACGGATGACTATGCATTTATCCCCTTTCCCAATAAGGAAAAAGAAAAAAAAAACTAGCCTTGATGCTATCCTTACTCTCTCGAGGTTTACACTTACGGTCAACAGAAGGGTCATTGGGATCTTTATCATGGCTCATCTCAGCAGCATGCGCATAGGAAAGACATTGTTTTTGAGCATTAAAGAAGACAAGAGATGAGAAGGTACTTCCTTTGAAAATGATACTGTTTCGGACACACCAAATGCTCCAGATAATAGACAGAAAGGAAATAATGAGGCCTTGTGAGTCAGCCATCCTGGAGACATACTTAATCCAATTAATAATATAGTCCCCTAAACTCGCATTATCCCCATTAGATTTCCGAATGCCAAGAGTGGACGAAAGCCAGACGCGTGACACCACGTTGTAATCTATGAACAAGTGAATAAGCGTCTCCAAACTCCCAGAATAATTACAAAGGAAACAAGACATGGAAACATTATATATACTTCCTTTCATAAATTTCTCTCGACAAACGGACTTTTCAGAGTTGAAGCCTTCGAGCAAGTCGATTGACTAGGTGTTGTTGGTTGATCGGTTGGCTTGCTCAGGTGGTTGGTTTAGTATATGTTTAGAAGCCCATTAGTTTCTTAATTCCTCTTAGTTTTTGGACTAAGTATTTAAGCACTTTGTAAAATAATAATTAGGTTATCTTTTCACCAGGCTAAAAATCACTCTTATGTTGAACTTCTCTCATCTTTTAGATCTAGCAATTTGTAACCTTCTTTCTCTATTACTCTATGGATCCTTGGTAATTTATTTAATCTTCTTTGTTCATCTTTGATTCTCTTTACTTATTTACATCTTGCTCTCTTTATTTCTTCTTGTTTATGCTTAATTACTTTTATTGTCCTTTAATATGAATTCTCTTTTTATTATTTTTATTATCGTTAATTACACTATGAGTAACTAATTGTATTGTTAGGATTAGGGAATCCATGGGTGATTAAGTGGTTATTAAAGGGTGTTATACCATATAGGTATATGTTCATGTTTTTATAATGACAAGAGTGCTTCATGATATATATACTCATTGCTTGTAATCGTTTGTTTAGTCATGCTAGATTGAGCATAGGTTATAACTTTGGAAGTAAAGTTATAGTTGCTTTAGCTACACTATTGAAGATTTGTGATTCAATTGAGCTTATGATCAAGTACAAGCTCAAGTGATGAATGAAGCTTAAAGATAAGCTCGTGATGAAGAGCTTATGATCAAGATAAAATGACGAATCCTACATTGAAGGTCTCCAGGAAGATTAGATAGTGTAGGATCATCGTCTTCTAATGTTATTTGAAGAAGTAATCTTGCTAAGTAAAGTTATAAGTGTTTCAGCTATAACTTTACTTATCCAGACTTAAAATTATAGGTTTTTTAACTATAACTTTGAACTGTAGTATGAACATAGCACGACTTTGAATTTTAGATGTGTTTTAAAATAGTTTTCCAAAACCTTACTTTTAGATTCTTTAAATGGAAAACTTATTTATAGTAGATTGAGATATGGACTTAATTGGGTTGTGAATAAGTAGTGATTCTTGAAAGGTAGACGACGTTTATATCAACTTATGAGTTGTTATTAGTTGTGCTATCTAGGGTTTCCAATTATTCACACTTAAACTCTAAATCTAATATTATTGTTGCTAGTGTTTTAGAGATTAACGAGTCAAGGCTTATGAGTCGTTTCCTATTTGGTCGAAACTTCTTGCACAAGTAATGTATTAGGTTAAAATTAGAATAAGTAGTTACTTGAGATATTTTATCTCATTATACTTAATTATTTTTATCCTCAATAACTTACAAGATATTATTAGATTAATTTAATGGAGAATTAGATTCAATTCTTGGACGAGAGTCCACGACCCTTGCTAGGTTTTTGAATGAAACCTAGTTCTCCTTCTCTACTATAAATACAACTTTATCTCTTTCATTTGAAACTACCTTTTGAATTGAAAAACTTCCTTGCAAACAAATCGAGAAAATCCTTTGCTTTTAATCGACTAATCTTTTGAATTACAATTGACAATAATTTCGAAAAGTCGTGCTCTTTATATTACAGTCATTCTTGAAATATCGTTATAAGATAAAAGTTCTTAGATTTATTTCTTATGAAACTGTGTGAACATTGAAAGAACAATAAAGCACTTTATTATTAGCGTAAGATAGTCGAGTATTTCACGATACTCAAAGTGAGTTACAACTAGAGTTAATTATATGAGTGGGTTAGTAAATTTGTAATCCGTAGAAAGGTACTAAAATTATTAATCGAGAATAGTGGACGTAGGTTTCGACTTGTGAAACCAAACCACTTCAAAATCCCGTGTGTTCTTTGCATTTCCTTGTTTCGTTCTATTTCAATTCTTAACGTTTTGTATAAATTAATTGGTTAGTTAAAGTTTTTTTTTTCTTTTTTTTGGTGAAGGGTAAGTATATATATATATTAGTCTAAAAGGTAGTGATAAGACCTTCTCGGATGATGGTCATAAGTTTATTGAGAGAAATGTGACTAGAATTAGAGCTTTGGGTGCAAGACATTTATCTTATTCTGGGCGTTTAATTCTGATGAAATCTGTTTTAGCTACCTTACACTCTTATTGGACTTCTCTTTTCCTTTTACCAACTGGGATAATGAAAAAGGTAGACTCAATATGTTGGAATTTCTTATGGGGTGGGGGGGTGGGGGGGGAGGGGTAAGGACACCTACCTTAGAGCTCCTAATGTTAATTGGGAAAAGTGTTGTACTCCTAAAGATGAGAGTGGCCTAGATCTGAAAAATATTCATCTTTGGAATAAGGCTCTTCTGGCTAAGTATACTGCCTGGCTGGCCACTAAAAAGGACCATCTATGGGTCAAGTGGGTCAACCATGTGTATATGAAAGGCACTGATTGGCAAGATTACTCTCCGCCTCATGACTGCAGTTGGTCTTGGATATAATTGGATCAGAAGTAAAACAGCCAAAGTTCCTTGGAGATTTGTGTGTTGGAATTCCCTGAATATTCCAAAAACTTCCTTTATTTTCTGGGCAGCTCAACAGAACAGACTTCTTACTCTGGACAGGGTGCTCAAAATGGGCATGGGGCAAGATTCTTTCTAGTTCATATGTGGATTAGAGCTAGAAACTCACTCTCACTTATTCTACAAGTGTGATTTCAGTAAACAATGCATGCTACTCCTTCAAGCTAAACTGCATATCCACTTCAATATTGATACAATGGTTCACTGGTTTTCTAAAAATCGAACTACAAGTGCTCTTCAGAAAATTATCATTGGTGCTTGCTTTGTGGGGGTTACTTACGCTATCTGGAATGTCAGAAATCGGGCAAGGTTGCACCATCAGGTGACTGTCCCACAAAGGCTAATCAATCAAGTCTGCTATGAGGTTTTATTGAGATGAAAGGAAAGAAACGTGAACCCACTGAAGCAATATGATCAGCATTGGATAGATAACATTTAATCTTTGTTCATGTTGTTTTTGATTGTTTGATTGTATTCATTCATAAACTTGGTGTCACCTGATGGTGCAACCTTGCCCGATTTCTGACATTCCAGATAGCGTAAGTAACCCCCACAAAGCAAGCACCAATAATAAGTTTCTGAAGAGCACTTGTAGTTCAATTTTTAGAAAACCAGTGAACCATTGTATCAATATTGAAGTGGATATGCAGTTTAGCTTGAAGGAGTAGCATGCATTGTTTACTGAAATCACACTTGTAGAATAAGTGAGAGTGAGTTTCTAGCTCTAATCCACATATGAAACAGAAAGAATCTTGCCCCATGCCCATTTTGAGCACCCTGTGCAGATTAAGAAGTCTGTTCTGTTGAGCTGCCCAGAAAATAAAGGAAGTTTTTGAAATATTCAGGGAATTCCAACACACAAATCTCCAAGGAACTTTGGCTGTTTTACTTCTGATCCAGTTATATCCAAGACCAACTGCAGTCATGAGGCGGAGAGTAATCTTGCCAAACAGTGCCTTTCATATACACATGGTTGACCCACTTGACCCATAGATGGTCCTTTTTAGTGGCCAGCCAGGCAGTATACTTAGCCAGAAGAGCCTTATTCCAAAGATGAATATTTTTTAGATCTAGACCACTCTCATCTTTAGGAGTACAACACTTTTCCCAATTAACATTAGGAGCTCTAAGGTAGGTGTCCTTACCCCCCCCCCCCCCCCCAATAAGAAATTCCTATAGATTGAGTCTACCTTTTTCATTATCCCAGTTGGTAAAAGGAAAAGAGAAGTCCAATAAGAGTGTAAGGTAGCTAAAACAGATTTCATCATAATTAAACGCCCAGAATAAGATAAATGTCTTGCACCCAAAGCTCTAATTCTAGTCACATTTCTCTCAATAAACTTATGACCATCATCCGAGAAGGCCTTATCACTACCTTTTAGACTAATAAATGAGATCAACCTTTGACCCTAACTTTGACAATAATTATCCATGGTGAACCGATAATCCTAATCCATTCTCTCTATATTTACACTAATTTTATATTCTTAATCATTTATTTTAATTGCTATGAGTTATGTAAATAAATCAAAACAACCGTCAATTGTTACTTGACAAACTTTTTATTAGCAAATAAAATATAGTTGTCTTCTTGTGGATAAGATCCCGACTTCCCTGACTATATTAGTTAGAAACCTTAGGGTTAATAGGTGCGCGGTAGCCTGTCATGAGATGCAAACCTTCCAGTATCGATATGATTGGCGAGATTTGGCTTTTCTTAATCTTCATTATGAATGCTACTCTTCTTTTCCTCTGTACTCACATGACTTACATATGTTGGTATATGTGTTGGTGTTCTATTGTTATCTACATCATATGATGAAGATGTTAGATTAAAATGGTGTTATTTTTTATAATCAGTTGTTGCATTGGTTGCTATCTCGAAAGTGAATGACGTTATCATGTCCTTTACCACTTATTTTTTACTTGTTGTTCTCACATGATTCACATGTGAAGTTGTTTACTTGCTTCTTACTTTATTGCTTAATTATGATTTAATATGTCCTAGAAAACCTCGAATTACTTTCCACTCTCTGTGACATTCATTTTTGAACAGATTGAAGTCGGTGCTTACATAGGAATTTGACGAGTGAACTAGCGAGCGTTGTACTTATAACGATTGACCCTACACGTTTTAGTTTAATTAGACTCGTACCTAGTATTTTATTTGTGTTTTTATTGAGGGATCGAGATCCCTTATATTCATTTAACTTGTATTTTGTATAGAAGCTTTATAACCTTTGGTTTTGGTTTTATAATTTAATGACTTTGACGTTATTAAAGTTTTTAAAATCTCGTATTTTCCGCTGGTATGCTTGTGTTTATTTTTTTGTATAACGGGAAGGGTTCATATTACATGGGTAGGATTATTCCTAAAGTATTGTGTAATACTACTCATTTATGGTCGTAGAGTGCTCGGTCGAGTAGGTTGCACTCGACTGAGTGCTTCTGTTGAGTGTTTGGGTCAGGTTTCTGACATGGGGGCACTCGACCGAGTTAGTGTAGTACTGGGTCGATTACGTTGGTGCTATTGGAGTAGGTGTCCTCCACAATAGTGCATCTACATAATAAAGCTCATTAATGGAAGTAACCTGGGATATTTTATTGACAATACTAGTCAGCTGATCAAGGTATATCGGTAACGATTGACCAACTAGGGTTTGACATTACTGTCGTTTTTTGACGGTGGTGTTCAGCTGATCTCTGTCGATCTCACCTATAAGAACGATCTCCAATAATAAGCTAATTATTTGTATATGATACAGTTTAATTAGTCCCTTAAATAATTGACTAAAAGCTAATCGATTGAGTTTTAATAGAGAGATCGAGTTTAGAACTCGAAACATTGGAATTTATTATTTAATTATGCGATAGTTAATTAGTAAATTTTATTGAGATGGGTTTAAGTAATTAAATGTTACTTCACTAAAGTTATACTAATTGACTAAAATATTATTAATATTAGTACATGTTATACACATGTAAGTATACATGTGTATACATGGAGTGTTGTAAGATAACAGAATTCATAAATACTTAATTATATAAGATGATCATTAAGTATAAGATTTACATATATTTGTGAGACAAATATTAAAATAAAAATGGACTCATGTAGGAGTACATGTGCCGTCGAAAATGAGCCAAAATAGGGCTATTCGACACAATCATTAGCTTGTGCATGCCTATTTTACTTTTTATCTTCACTATCACTTTTTATCTTACCCATATGTGTAATTATCAAGCATTTCTTACTTGGACACTCACCCTCTCTCTTGTTTTCGCTGTCCCCTAGGCCTCATAAGGACAAAGTGTGTGGTTCGTGAAGCTGTCTTTCTAGAAAAGGAGTTCATCTAGAAGACAGAGTGGGAGAAAATTTGAACTTGATGAAGTTCAAGAGCCACAAACCAAAAATCAAGTGGAGGAAAATGTTCCCTCTTCGTCTGAAACGATGATAGTTCCTTCGAAACCTAGGAGGTCAGGTAGAATTAGTCATCAACCTGATAGATACCTTGGTATTATTGAGGAAGATTGTGACTATGATGTATTACTTTTGGAAAGTGACGAACCTTCTACCTACAAAGCGACCATTTCTAATCCCGATTCCATGCATTGGCTTGAGGCCCTGCAATCCGAAATGGATTCTATGTACGACAACTAGGTATGGGACCTAGTGGATTTGCCTGAGAAGTTTAGAACACTTCAGTGTAAATGGATCTTTAAGATCAAAGTCGGCATAGATGGACATAAAGATGTCTATAAAGCTAGATTGGTGGCTAAAGGTTTCACTTAAGTTCATTGTCTACACTATGACGGGACCTTTACCCCAGTCGCTATGCTTCATTCCATTAGAATTATCTTAGCGGTTGCCGCGTTTCATTATTATGAGATTTGGCAAATGGATGTCAAACTGCCTTCTTGAATGGAATTATGGAAGAGAAAGTGTACATGACACAACCTGAGGGTTTTGTGGATCCATATAAACCTAAGAAGGTGTGCAAGCTTAAGAGATCCATATATGGTCTTAAGCAAGCATCTAGGAGTTGGAACAATCGTTTCGATCATGTAATTAAATAGAATGGTTTCGATCGAAGTGTTGAGGAACCATGTTTATACATGAAGTTTAGTGGGAGTAAGGATGCTTTCTTAGTCTTATATGTGGATGACATATTGCTCATTGGTAATGACATACCAGTGCTTACTTCTATGAAGGAGTGGCTAGGGAATCATTTCCAGATAAAAGACTTGGGAGAGGCACAACGCATCTTGGGTATCCGAATCTTTAGAAATAGAACCAAGAGGATACTATCATTGAGTCAACAAGCTTATATTGATAAGATTCTTGATCATTTTAATATGAAAAATTCTAAGAGAGGGGCTTTCTTCTTATGGGTCATGGAATCACTTTGAGCAAGCCACAGTGTCCTACTAAAGCCGAGGAGATTGAACAGATGAAGTTGATCCCTTATGCTTCCCCTGCTAGATCAATTATGTATGCTATGATGTGTACTCGCCCGGACGTATCGTATGCTTTGAGTATGGCGAGTCATTTCCAAAAGAATCTAGGTGAAAGTCACTGGATAGCCGTGAAGAACATCCTTAAATACTTAAGAAGGACTAAGAATTCGTTCTTAGTGTTTGGAGGTGATACCGAGTTGCGTGTAAGGGGTTACAGGAACACCAGCTTCCAGACCGATAGAGATGATTTAAAATCCCAGTCTGACTATGTCTTTATGATGAATGAAGGAGCCATCTGCTGGAAGAGTTTCAAATAGAGTGTCACAGCGGATTCTACGACAGAAGCGGAGTACCGCGCAGTATGAGAAGCTGCGAAAGAAGTTGTGTGGATTCGGTAGTTTACGGAAGGACTAGGAGTAGTTCCTACCGCCAGATATCCTATCATCCTATATTGTGATAACAGTGGGGCTATTTTTCTAGCTAAAGAGCCCAAGTCTAGTAACAAGTCTAGACATATTCTCAGGAAATATCATATAATTAGAGATGACGTGGATAAAAAGGAAATAGATGTTTGTAAGCTTGGGGCAGACGATAATGTTGCTGATCCTTTAACCAAGCCTTTATCAAAGGTTAAGCATGATGGTCACGTCGTCTCTATGGGATTGAGACGAGTACATGAGTTCCTTTAGATTATGTGATGCGTAATAATTAGATATTGTATCATTTTTTTACACATATGATAATTGCATTCATTGTTTGAGTTTTATTATGAACTCTTTTATTCAAGTATGACAGAACTTTTAATACTTTGTTTATCTGAATGGGTTTTTGAGACAACGCTGAACCCTATTCAAGTGAATAGGATGAACATTGTATTTGGCCCCTAGTTGCTTAATGAGGTGACGTCTCGAAGTGACTAGATTTTGAGTCGATTGATGGCGAGTTTGACAACCATGTGGTCATGGAAATGACTAGTCGATCACATAGACAGACTGTATGATACTCTGTCGGGCAGTGACCATTTATAGAGTCCGTTAACCAATTGTTGATGCCTGGTCATGGCAGAGACTTCTATATTATTCCTATGAGTCGAATCTTTTGACTGAGAACCTTTTGTCTAAATGAGTGCAGTTTTCGATTGGCTTTGGTTTTTGTCCAAGGTCACACCGTAAAAGGAGGCCGAAGGGCATTTTTGGGTCATGGTGATCTGTATTGAACGAAGAAAATAGGTCAACAAGAGTTGTCCACTCACGTTAGGGTTTTAAATATCTTTGGGACACTCGAGGAGTAGTGACTGGAAATGCGTGGCCATACTCGGAAGAGATCTATGGAAGATTTTCCGGTCTGATAGTTGCTCTCCTGATCGAGGAAACCACTTATGATACGATCAAGTGAAAGTGCTACGACCAGAAAGACACCTTGCATTGAGGGGGAGATATAAAACGGACAATAAAATTAGTAGCGCAGAACTTGTATCGAACAAGTGGGAGATTATTGGAGTAGGTGTCCTCCATAAAAGTGCGTCTACATAATAAATCTCATTAATGGAATTGACCTGGAATATTTTATTGGCAATACTAGTCAGCTGATCAACGAATATCGGTAACGATTAGCCAACTAGGGTTTGATGTTACTGTCGTTTGACGGTGGTGTTCAGCTGATCCCTCTCAGCCACACCTATAGGAACGAGCTACAATAATAAGCTAATTATTTGTATATGATACAGTTTAATTAGTCCCTTAAATAATTGACTAAAAGCTAATCGATTGAGTTTTAATAGAGAGATCGAGTTTAGAACTCGCAACATTGGAATTTATTATTTAATTATGTGGTAATTAATTAGTAAATTTTATTGAGACGGGTTTTAGTAATTAAATGTTAATTCACTAAAGTTGTACTAATTGACTAAAATATGATTAGTATTAGTACATGTTCTATACATGTAAGTATACATATGTATACGTGGAGTGTTGTAAGATAAAATACTTGAGAAACACTTAATTATATAAGATGATTAAGTAGAAGATTTACATATATTTGTGAGACAAATATTAAAATCAAAATGGACTTGTGTAGGAGTACATGTGCCTTCCAAAATGAGCCAAAATAGGGCTATTAGACATAATCATTAGCTTGTGCATGCCTATTTCACTTTTTTATGGTCCCTAATCACTTTTTATCTTACCCATAAGTGTAATTATCAAGCATGCTTTACTTGGATACTCAACCTCACCCTCTCTCTTGTTTTGCCCGGACCCTAGGCCTTATAAGGAGCAAAAATTGCTCAATTTTACTACACTTGTAATTTTCCATAAGAAGATACTTCAATCACTAAAACTCTCCTACAAATATTAGATATATTTCACTAACAATTAGTAATAATAGATCTAATATATTATTCATACTAATTGTTAGTTGTAATTTTTAAGGGTTGGTATTAGAAATATCTAGTTAATATTTCTTATTCGAGTTGGAGCAAATTCTTTGGTGCAACTAAAAGAGGTCTTCAAATTTGGATACTTGGTATAAGGAGGATCATACAAGTTTTGTAAAAATTCCTATGACAATAAATATTGTTGTTCTTATTACCTTAATATCATTGTAAGGAAATTTCTACTCTTATTTATATTTTTGTCTTTATATTTGCATGCATATTACATAGATCCATTTATAACAAAATTAAAATGTAATTTGGTAAACTATTTAGAGGAGTCTTTAGGGGTCTATGACTTTAAGGTGCATTCGACCGAGTGTTGTAGATACCTAGTATCTGCCGAGACTCCAACAAACACCCGATGATTATCGGACTACAACATGTTTTGGAATCGCGGCGTTTGATCGACAGTTTCTGTACAACTTTACGTCGGAAAACTTAAAACGATTTCGAAAATAAAACATTTCAAAATATTTCAAAAATACCTGGAGTGTTTAATGCACGACGACGGGGTCACAATGACACTAACTAGAGTCAAAACCGACACCGGACCAAAAACCGACTCAAAAATTCAAATCCCGACTCCAACAACGAGTCAAACCGAGTCAACCACAAAAAACCAAACATTTCAAACCTTCTACCTTAAGTTTTCCCGGATTCATGTTGGTCAAGTACCAAACATGTGACTACAAAACCTAGGATAGAACAAATCATGATTGCGTTTGTTGTGAAAGTGACAACACAGCTCGAAGACCCGCGACGTGGCTCGCGCCTCTTTGAGCAGCCCAGGTGGCCACGTCGCTCAAAACTCACACAACCACTCATTCTCCTTTAAATACCCCTCAAATGCCACCCATTTGAGAGTTACGCGAGTGTCCGCCCCCCTCTTTTATCCCTTAAAATTCTCGACTCGACTTCTTAAGTCACAATCCGATGCGTATTTACGACCTACCGATTGTAAACACGAGCCTTACACATTGTTTGGTACCGTCATCGTGCATTAAATCACTTGACCTACCACTTCGACCACTACACCATCACTAAACTTTTAAAACACTCTTTTACTTACCAAAACGGTTTTAAACCGAGTTTTTTCCGATCAAACGAGTTATTACACTTACGTCGGTCACTCGCCATAACCAAACATGTAAGTATGAGGGTGTAAAAATCCTCTTTTATTATGTTTTCATTTGTTTCATGACTCTAACATGCTAAAACATGAACCAAAACATGGAATAAACGAGCCAAAACTGATTTTTGGTCTGAGGCAGAAGCCCCTTAGGTCGCCAACTAGCTCGCGCCTAAATGGGGTATTCAGACCAGAAATCAACCGTGTTTGTTCTCGTCATTTCCCTTAATCCATTTTTCATATTTGTAATCGGTTTTCACCATTTCAAGTATTTTCGAACCTTTGTTGTTTTATTTCACATGTTTTAACCATTAAACATTTTTCACCCTTGGTTCCTCATACCATGACGGTTAAATCCGTGTTTCGGTGATAATATTTGGTTAATGACATTTAGAAGGTATTTTAAAGCCTTTTATTTCATTTGTTTACATTTTCAAACAAACATATTAGTCACCAACACAAAATCATCCTTGGTTCTACATACCATGACGGATTTTAACCCGGGTACGATGATGAGTACCGACTAATAACATTCAAATGGACTTAAAACAATTAGTCCATAATCATTTTTCAAAACTATTCATGTCAAGTTTGTCAAATTGAACCCGACACCGAATATTATCAAATAATGATGATTATTCGAGTCTAGTTCTTCAAATCAACAAATGCGGTCTAGACGACCCCTTCAAATCAAACCGGGTTCAAATACCCATTTTCAACACGTTTTATAACGTTTTCTAAAAGGTTAGAACACGGCATATAAACCGTGGGCTAACCCGCGCCTAAACAGGCTCTCCATTTGTCATTTTCAAAACTAGAGGGAGGCCCCTTACACCGCCGGCTGGCTCGCGCCTCATATAGCCGTCTGGTACAGGGCCTGTTCCCTTCCAGCATTGGTCTAGGACGATCCCGACTCCGGTTAACCCGGATATAAGACGGATCAGACGACTATTCAAACCATATTTTCAAAATGCCTTACTAACACAAATGGATCATGTTATGCACCCTAAACCTAATACGGTAAATGCATGTTTAATTTCCGTCTTGCATGCAAATCAACCTTTAATCCGACTCGACATCTTATACTTGATACTTGGATTAAATCAACCGACTTAGAAAGCTCTCACATGTTAGGTTTAAATCATTGGATGCGCATTCATGCATTTAAACCGTTTTATCAACTTTTGCATTCAACCAACCAAGATCGATCAGTAGAGGCCGCTAAACGCGGGCGGGATTGTGTCGATTAAAGGGCTTCCCAATACGTACCTTCACCTCTTACTTAGAAACTTTGGATAGTGGACGACCTTATCCAGGGCGTACGAGAGTCATTCTAGAGATAGGATGCTAAAGAGGGACGATTTCCTTATCTTTAGTACCTATGTCAAACGCTGCTTTGTGCTTCGATTTGACCGAGGTATAAAGTGGAATTCGAACGGGTTCCAGGCATCCCACAAATGCTTGGTGGCGACTCCGAACATCTCTAATCGTTTCGAGACCCTTACCGAGACGAAACCGACCGATCTAAAACGATCCGGTCGAAAGCATTTTTTACGTCGCCGAGCGTGGCTTTCAAAAAGACCTCTCTATGTCCACATATCGAACCGGACCTGCAGGTGGGCCATGTCCACAGATTGGCGACTCCGCTGGGAAAACTAGGACACTTACGTCTTCGTGATCCCTAGATGGTGAGACTCGAACGAGGTCTTGGTTGGAATGCATTAATTGATATTACGGTCACGGTCGGGTTCCTTTTCCGGGCCCACAACCTAACCCTTTTCGACCAATTGGCTCGTTTCGTCGGCGTGAGGTTTCTCATCCCCGTGTTTCGAATCCCGATTGAGTCAAGCATACCGTTGACGTTACACATTTCTGTTTCGTCAAAGAGCTTTCATCACTTTCGAGCATGAGGCTAGGGGACCCTCCTTACACATTTTGTTTGGATTGGTATCCCTCTCGCAAATCGGGGTTTGATTGCTTGGTGTGTAACCCACCCTTCTAAGCCAAAACCCGTGTCAGCATAATGCATAATATAATGAACTGCGAGTGCTTATGTGCTACTTGATCATAAGTCCTTCCTTGTCATTTTCAAACTTTCAAAAACACCTTTTTCGCGCCGTTATAATGGCCATTTCAAACCTCGGTCTTTCGCTGGCCGATGCACGCCTTTCTAGGCCGTCGTAATGACGATTTTCAAACCTCGTTTTGTATAACCATTTCAACACGCCTCTCTAGGCCGTCGTAATGACAATTTTCAAACCCGGTTTTGTATAACCATTTCAACACGCCTTTCTAGGCCGTCGTAATGACGATTTTCAAACCCGGTTTTGTATAACCATTTCAAATCACCTTTTTACGCTGTTATAATCGCCGCGTCTAGACACGGATTTTAATCCGCTTCGCGCCGACAATGGTTTTCTTTCAAAACCCGAGAAAAACACACACCCTTTTCTCGAGACACTTTCGGGATCCCGAGGACCATTCACCGTCCCCGAGACCTCTTCAAACATTTCAAAGTCGATTTTCAAAACATACAATTTTGAATTTCAAAACCGTCTTGGGAAACGATGCACTGTTTTCCGAGCCGACTCAAACTCAAACCGTCTTTTGCCAATAAACTTAAGACAACCCTTTTCAACTGGTTGACTTGCGGAGATCTCTATCTTCGGAAGCCTCCCATTAAAGCGACAAATGAATCTTTTTGAAAATTCCTACTTTCGAAAACTTCAGTCCGCCATTCCAATTCCGCCTCGTGTCTATCGAGTCAAAGCAAACGTACTTATGGGTCTTTACTTATGAGTCGTCTCACCACGAGACCCGTCCAATGGCGTCGCGCCGTCATGATTGGACTCGTGTCAAAGGTTTGGTCAAACACCGTCACGTCATAAATCGAGACAGCACCGAGGGACCACACACGGTCACCCCGTCTTGCTTAGTCTGTCTTTGTCTCGTCCTCTGTGTTGTCTGCGTTCAGTCTTGGAACCGTGTCGGATTGAGTTGTAATGTGAGCCGTTTTTCTGCCTCAGAGCCATGGCCCCGTCTTCAGCTTCATCCAACAACAACAATGATAACAACAGAGATGTCACAACTGATCAGCTAGCCAGCCTTCTTACCGCTCTTAAGGTCACCCTAGATCGCGTCGAGACCCGTATCGAAGCCCTGGAGAACAAGGAAACTGGGGAACATAATACCCCACCTCTGACTGAAACTGAGAAGAGACTGAAACTCTTGGAAGAACAGCTCCTAGCCCGGGGTAACAACATCCATCTTGAGAACAACCGAAGGTTCGAACCTGTTGAGGACCAGTTACCTGACAACTTCACCCTGTCTGATGTGCCTAAGTTCAAGGGAGTGAAGGACCCACTCAACCATATTCGTGCTTTCAAGGACTACATGGCCATTAAGGGGGTCAAACAGGAGCTTTTCACCCGGATCTTCCCATCCTCTTTGGAGCCGATTCCTCGCCAATGGTACTACTCCTTGGACCCGAAAAACCTTACTACTTGGGATGAGATCGCAGTTGAGTTTGCCAAACAGTATGCCGACAACGTCGAAATCCAGGACAACACTCGTACTCTCGAGGTGTTAACCCAAAATGACAAAGAAGGGTTCACCGAGTTCCTAACCCGCTGGAGGAGGGTGAGTACTCAATTGGTCAGTAAGCCGAGTGAATCAACTCTGGTGGACAAATTTGTCAACAATCTCCGCCCGGTTTATGCCAACCTACTGAGGTATCAGAATATCAAAACTTTTCAAGATCTGCAGATTATGAGGACACGTATTGAGGACGACCTCCGAAAGGGTGTCCTAGCAAAGACTACTGGCAGGGGTTACCAGGGATCCACCTCAACCGGATCTCGCCCTTACGGTCAGACAAACAAGATTGATGAGGTCAACCTCGTCGAACCATCTGCTAAGAAAACTAAGTGCCCCCAGAGAGTGTTCACCAACATAGGGTCGACTTATGCAAGTGCCCTGAAAAGGCTCATGGATCAAGGGAAGCTACAACCGATCGGACCCACTCCGGATCCGACCGATGCCAAGAAGTCCCGATTTTGGAACCCCAACGCCTACTGTCAGTATCACCGAGGGAAAGGGCATGATACCGAAAATTGCTTCAAACTCAAGCACCTCATTCAAGAGATGATTGAGAAGGGAGATTTGCCTATACCCCCACGAACTAAGCCGAACAACAATACGAATCCTTTGGGAATTCACGCCATCTCTGACGATGAGCCGACCCTAGACTGCTCTCACCTCATCTTGCCGATTGACGACGAGGTGAATGTTTTGGAAAAGGATCCTTCAGACGGAGTGTTTGTGTTTAGTGCTGCCACCATGCTCACTATGTTTCAACAAGTTGAAGAGGCCATAGCCAGCCTCTCGGAAAGAATCACCCTACTCGACGACGCCTATCGTCGACTCATCTTCAATCCCCCAACACCGCGCCCAAGGGAGAATTCCCCAGGCATTCAAAACTACCCACCCCAGGATGGATTGCTCCCGCGACCATTCTGGCATAGACCTCACGAAAATCACCTTCAAAATCACCTTCAAAATAACTACCCTCAAAATAACTACCCCCATAAAAATCGCCCTCACAAAAATATTCGCCACAAGAACTACCCACCGAGGAATACCCCACCAAGGTATCCTCGAGACTCTGAAATTAACGGCATATGGAGGGATGATGTTGAGGATGTCTATATCCTCCCAGGGAAGGAGAAGCGGGCGAAAGAAATCGGACATCTCACCCGGTCCGGACGTCCCTATCAAAATCCGAACAATTCAACGGTCGTTCCAACAACGAATGACCAAATCGTCCCGGAGGTGGACACTCAACCAAAAGCCCCCGAGAACTCAATCCTAAAACAGCTCAAGAAAGCAAAAGCTGAAATCTCAATTTGCCAACTAATCGCAACGTCTTTTGAGTATCGACAGGCCTTGGGGAAATTAACCGTGCCCTCCACCTCTTCCCCAGAAGAAATAGTGGCACACATGACGAGGGACGCCTCTGATCTGAAAAACCCGGTCGTCTTCTCCGACGAGGACATCCCTCCATTCGGAGCCAATCATAACCTGGCCATGTACATCACCGTACAATGCCTCCAGAAAAATATACCAATGGTCCTCGTAGATGACGGTTCCACCGTGAATGTCATTCCTCACAAAACTGCCCACAGGCTGGGTGTCAAGGAATCTGATTTGATCCCAACGAATCAAGGAGTACGCGCCTACGACGGCAATCGTCGCAAGGTCGCTGGGCTAGTCACTTTGACCGTCGCAACCGGACCCTTAGAAAGACAAACCAGTTTTCAAGTGGTCGACATCGACGCGTCCTTCAACATGCTCCTGGGACGTCCCTGGATTCACGCCGTCAAGGCGGTCACATCAACGCTCCACCAGAAGATCAGGGTCCCCTTCAACGGGAAAACGATCACGATTCCCGCTTCCCCAATCAAAGCAGTTATGAGAAGGGGGATAGCCTCCCAAAGCCATTGAGGAGGACGACAATGAAATGTGGGGTTTCCAAGCCGTAAACGCCATAACTGATGAATCGGCAACCTCTGAGTGTGACCCGTTCACCAACCTCACGGTTAACCGTATTATGATACGCCAAGGTTACTTCCCGGGTTTGCCGCTCAATCCACTAAAGGACCCATTGCCTCCCTTGAAACATGCTAAGGTCCCCAACATTCCCTTTGGGCTGGGGTACAAACCTACTGACCAAGATATCCGAGAGATGAACCTCCTAATCCGAAAATGCAAGAAGCACAGAGTCATCCTCCGTCCCTACCACCTGACTCTCAACGGATGCTTTGTCCCCGAGGGGGAGTCTGAACTCTACCACGGCTTTCCGGAACCAATCTATGACTCTGTGGCGAAGGCTAGATACCCGGGAGTGGAAGTCTTCCAGGACTGCTACTTTATCCCCGAAAACATCGAAACTACATCAACTGAGTCCCAGCCGTCACCATGCCTTGACGGACAAGCTGTCACACTCCTCTTTGGGGAAGATAACGTCAAACACCTCGACTCTGAGGACATCATCAACATTGCCCTGAAAGACAATCAATTTGATCCAACCGCCTTGATCTCCGATACTGACCCGGAGAAAGCTACCCAGGGCTGGAGGAAGACCGTCAAGTGGACCGATCGCCAAGGCCGCATTCTCAAGATAACAACTGGAGAAGGCCCTATGTTCAAGGAGGGAAGTGAAGAAGGATCTGAGTCTGAGTCTGGGTCGGAGTCAGAGTCTGTCATAGCTCCTAACACTCCTGATGTCCCAGTCAAGGTCCCCTTCCCACTATTTTATCACAAAGTCGTGGCTGATTCAGATGCTGAGTCTAGTAGGGTCACCCCCACTCCCATGAAAGGTGACAACTTGGAGCCTGTTCCAGGGGCCACTTCCTCTGTTGTGTCGCCTCTGACTGACCATGAGATGTCTGTCCTTTCCGAGCTTTTCGCTCGTGTCAACTTAATGAACGCTAAGTTTGCTTATGAATCGTCTTAATTTAACTGCAATGCAATTCTGAATGACTATGAGGAATTTGACTTGAGTGACTACCCACCTCACTTAGCCAAAGAACTTGACAAACGGGAAACCAGAACCCCCATCATTGAGGAAACCGAGCCTATTAACGTAGGAACCAACAATACACCTCAAGTACTTAGGATAGGGACAACCTTGGACCCCTCGGAAAGACAACAGTTCATTGACCTCCTACACGAATACAAGGACGTGTTCGCCTGGTCTTACAGAGACATGCCTGGGATTGACAGAGAAATTGCAGAGCACCGGATACCCAATAAACCCGGAGCTAAACCTGTGAAACAGAAGCTACACCGGATGCGTCCTGAGTGGGCCCTAAAGATCAAGGAAGAAGTAGACAAACAGTTCAAGGCTGGGTTCATCAAAGTGTCTGAATACTCTGACTGGGTGGCCAACATTGTGCCGGTACCAAAGAAAGACGGAAGAATTCGGGTTTGCGTCGACTTCAGGGATCTGAACAAGGCGAGTTCAAAGGACGACTTCCCTTTGCCACATGTTGACATTCTGGTAGATAATACCGCCGAGCATGCTCTCCTATCCTTCATGGACGGGTATGCTGGGTACAACCAGATTAAGATGGCTGAAGAAGACATGCACAAAACTGCGTTCACTACACAGTGGGGTACATATTGCTACACGGTCATGCCTTTCGGCCTCATCAACGCCGGGGCAACCTATCAAAGAACCGCTACTACTCTCCTACATGATATGATGCACAAGGAGGTAGAGGTATATGTCGATGACATGATTGTCAAATCAAAGGAACGGGACGGCCACATCAATGCCCTCCGAAAATTCTTCGCTCGTCTGCGGAAATATAACATGAGATTAAATCCTCAGAAATGTGCATTCGGGGTCACCTCCGGAAAACTCTTGGGACATGTCGTCAGCAAGAGAGGCATTGAGATTGATCCAACCAAAATCAAAGCCCTTCAACAAATGCCTCGGCCTAGGAACGAGAAGGAGATTCGGGGATTTCTCGGTCAGGTCCAATACATCAGCCGGTTCATTGCCAAGCTCACTATGATTTGTGAACCAATATTCAAGAAGCTTCGTGCCTCCGATCACACCGATTAGGACGACGACTGTCAGAAAGCCTTCGACAGGATAAAGGAAATCCTATCCAAACCTCCTGTCCTCATGCCACCTCAACCGGGGATTCCTCTATCCCTATACCTTACTGTTACAAACACGGGCATGGGAGCAATGCTAGCACAAATAGTCGGCAACGAAGAACGGGCCATCTACTACATCAGCAAAAAGTTCATTGAGTACGAGACGAGGTATACCCAACTGGAAAAGACATGCCTTGCCCTAGTATAGTTAACAAAGAAGCTGCGGCATTACATGCTCAGCTACACGGTCCACATCTACTCCAAGATGGATCCGGTTAAGTACATCTTCGAAAAACCCGTACTAAACGGAAGGCTGTCTAGATGGACACTCATGTTGTCCGAGTTCGACCTCAAGTTTGTACCCCTCAAGGTTATCAAGGGAAGAGCAGTTGCTGATTTCCTAGCAGAAAATCCCGTCAACGAGGATCCAACGACCGACACATGGTCACTTCCTGACGAAGACATCCTTTGTGCCGACTCCGACGCATGGGATCTATACTTCGATGGTGCATCTAATCTGAGCGGCTTCGGGGTAGGAATCCTTCTAATATCACCAGAGGGGGAACACGTTCCGATCTCGGTCAAGATAGACTTTGCCGTCACCAACAATGCCGCTGAATATGAAGCATGTCTCATCGGCCTACAAGCAGCCATCACACTTGGCATCAAGAGATTGAGGGTCCATGGCGATTCCTCACTCATCATCAATCAGGTGTCCGGATCATGGAAAATCCGATCTGACAGCTTAGCTCCTTACCGAGCAAAGATCAATCAAGAGGCCGAGTTCTTCGACCAATTCGACTACTTCCACTTGCCACGAGAGGAAAATCAATTTGCTGATGCCCTGGCAAAACATGACGCGCTCGTCAACATACCTGACGACATGACATCAATGCCCCTATGTGTCGAAAGGCGGAGCGAGCCAGCCCACATTTGTGCCATTATCGACGACGAGGAAAGCCATGATGAACCTTGGTAGCAAGCCATCCTCAATTACAAAACCAAAAACGAATTCCCTCCCAACTCTAATCAAAGAGGACAAAGAGCCATCCGTTTACTTGCATCACAATTCGTGAAACCAAAATCAACACTACAAAAGAACACCCCAAGGAATTCTCCTCCTTTGCATTGACCATCACAAAGCCAAGAAGGTCATGGGAGAGGTTCACGACGGAGAATGTGGCCCTCACATGATTGCAATGATGCTTACACGGAAAATCATGCGACTAGGTTACTACTGGACCACCATGGAAGCTGATTGCCGTAACTACGTCAAACATTGCCACAATTGCCAAATCTTCGCCAACATACAACACATACCCCCATCCCTTTTGTACACCATGACGTGACCCTGGCCATTATCAACCTGGGGCATTGACATTATCGGAAAAGGCAACCCGATAGGCACCAAGGGGCATTGCTTCGTCCTCGTCGCCATCGACTACTTCACCAAATGGGTGGAAGCACAGTCATATGCAATCTTGACCGCCAAACAAGTGGCCAAGTTCATTCAAAACAACATCATCTGCCGATATGGGGTACCCCATGAAATCATCAGCGATCAAGGCTCTCACTTCCGGGCGCAAACTCAAGCTTTGCTGGACAAATACAAGATCAAACGACATCGATCATCCCCCTACCGCCCCCAAACCAACGGAGCGGTTGAGGCAGCGAACAAAACTCTTGTCACCATTATCAAGAAAATGCAAGACAATTACCGCGATTGGCCGAGTAAACTCCCATTCGCACTCTGGGGATACTGAACCTCCATTCGAACACCGATAGGCGCCACACCCTTCTACCTAGCATACGGTATCGAGGCGGTTCAACCGGTAGCGTTAGAGGTCCCTTCTCTACGCATCCTGCTGGAGAGTCAGGTCCCTGAGGCAGAATGGATCCGTCGAAGGTACGAACAACTCACTCTCCTAGACGAACGGCAACTCAACGCCTTGCACAACGTCCAGCTATACCAACGACGTATACAACGAGCATTCAATAAGAAGGTTAAACCTAGAAACATCCAGGAGGGCGACTTGGTCCTCAAGTCAGTTCGAGTACCATTACCCGTCGATCCGAGGGGAAAATTCAAACCCAACTGGGCCGGGCCATACCTGGTCAAGAAAACACTTTCGGGGGACGCAGTGAGACTGAGTGACCTAGACGGGGAGGACTTTACAAACCCGACCAACCTAGACCCACTCAAGAAGTACTACCCTTGAACCCTGGCAACCAACAACCTAGCCTAGTTTTACAACTAGTAACGACCTCAACCCTTTTCAAGTCAAGTTCCTCAACGTGTTCTGATTTGAAATTGCATGTTTTATCGAGTCTAAGCTGCGGCACTTTGCCCGTTTCGAATGTCCTTTGATCTGTCAAAGGCAACGTCCATTTGCACTAAAACAACAAAACCCCTGAACTACGAGCATGGTTTGATTTCACTGCTTCAGGTGAATACGTAGGCAGTCCCTCTTATGCCTGAGGGATACAACCACAAAACTCAATCAAATTCACGAAACGTTTCGAACTACGATCGTAGTTTGATTTCACCCCTTCGGGTGAATACGTAGGCAGTCCTTTCTTACACAAGAAGGATACAACCATCCCCACAATAAAAAAAAAAAAAAACATTACCCACACACAAAAAAACATCCCCATCAAAAAAGAGAAAGGGAAAACCATTCCCTTTTTCCACAAAAATACAAAATGAGCCTTTCTCCCTTCTCCACAAAATACCACTTTTCCAAGTGCAAATGTTAAGGACGATTCAAATCGAATTGCCTTTACCAAATGGATGGAAGAAACAAGTGTTCACAATTTTCGACACGGGCAATCCTCTTATTTAATTAATAATGGGAGGGATTACATTTTCAACAACAAATAAAGCTCGACGAGTCTACAACTTGTCAAAGCTAAGGTGTCAACTAAAACACCTCACATAATAAAATTAGCACAAAACACACAACAACTAGCTAGTACAACATAATAAAAACTCACAACAATAATACAACATAATAATAAAGTGGGTAATGGAGGTCTTCACTCTTCCATTTTACCCTTGCCTTTTTCCTCGGGGTACATCTTCCCCTTGTTCTTCTTGTTGGCCCGCCTAGCATGGATTGCCTCAACGGATCCTCAACGGATCTAAGATGGTGGTGGCCTCCGGTCTAGCACAAGACCCCATGTTCGACCCAAGATGAGCCAATGCACGGCCCACCATATTCTTGGGGCCGGAACTCCTCCTCTTCGGTGGTCTCATCACATCGGGAGTAGCTCCATCAACATACTCCTAAAAGAAGGCACGGTTGGCCTTGCCAACCTCTCGGTACTTCAAGTCGACAACCTCGTCCTTACGAAATTTGGATCTCTCTTCCAAGGACGGAGCACGTGACCATTTGACATAAGCGGGAGTCACCCATGTCGTAGCAACGGGGTTTGGTACCTCCCAAAGCGGCCGAGTGGCCCACCATCTTTTGAAGAACTCCACAAGCTCGGAGTTCCGGAAAACATTCTCTTGGACAAGAGTATCTTGAGCGGGCACCTTTTGTTGACGCCCCATTTGCCTCATGAGCCTTTCGGGATAAATGAAGGAAACGACCTTCAAACCCACCACCATCAAAGAACGAGGACTAGCACCCGAAGCGGGCAACCCCGTGAAGGACCTCAAGTGCCACCACGGCACCACCCAACGGATATGAGGACCACCCTCCTTCGCCAATCTCGCGGCCCAATAGGCCTCGGTGGAAGCAAAACTATCCGGGTACAACTTCTTCCTCATGGTAAGATGACGGAAGGAATAAGAAGAAGAATCAACTAGAGGCTCTACATACCTTAGCCTCTCCAATAGCCACACTTGGAGGATCCATGGCGATCCGAAAGAGGGAGCTTCTCCACAAGAGCCTTCATTGTCCAAAGCTTGGATAATCTCTCCAAGCACCAACCATGATGGATCTCTACCATGCTCCATTTGCTCAATCACATGGATAAGGGTCATGCTACCATGGCATCTCGGCCCCTCCTTCTTCAAGACATCAACAAAGAGGTACACATGGACAAGGCAAAATGCAAGAGCCCTTCTCCTAGCCACCTCCGAGACATTAGCATCCAATCGGTTTGAAAAGATGTTGATAAGAGCTAACATATCCACACCATGTGGAGCAAGAAGAAAGTTGATTTGGCTTGTTGATAAGCCCAACATGGAACGGAATTTCTCCTTGTAGCACAACCGAGTCGGAGGAAGCACCGGAACAAAACCCGGCCACCCACCAATGGCTCCAACTTCTTCGGCAAGAGGACAAAGCTCGCCTTTCGGGAAAACAAAAACATGGTATTTCGAATCCCAAAACCGAGAACATGCTTCAAGAAACGAAGGTTGAACCTTGACTTGACGGAGCACCAACAATTGACCAACTCCCATGCTAACGAGTTGATGCTTTTCGGGAGGCGACAAATCCCGGCACCATTGTCGCAAGGCGTTCTCAAAAGCATCCATGAAATGTTTTTGTGGAAGAAGAAGAGGTTTTGTGGAGATGATTTTTTGTTTCGGATGATGAAACAATGAAGCGCAAACATCCCTATTTATACAAAAGTGATCAGCGCATTTTTCAGAGAAAGGGGAGAGCCGGCTTCCATCGCCAGGCTACTCGCGCCTCTTTGAGGCTTCTCCAGGATTCGCACGGTTGACTTGTCTCTTTCAACATGTGTTTTCTCCTGACACCTCAAACCTCCCGCCAGGAAGCTCGCGCCTCTTCGGGATGATCCGGAACATTTTGTGTTTCCTCACACTCACTTTTCCTTGTCTTCGCGTTTTACGAAATCCGACACGGTTTCCATGACGCAGCTTTAAACATACGGATTTTTCTTTCTTTTTTTAAGGGGGGAAGCGCTAGTCGCCCCGATCCGCAATGGATCGTTTCCATGTCAGTCGAAATTCCGAAAATTTTTCGCTTTTTCGCAATTTTCCATCAAAAATCGAAATAGAAGATTGATAACACGACATCAATTTTCCTCAAAAATTCAAGCACTCACAAATTCGAATCTTGACCTCAAAAAGCAAATGTACTCGCAAAAATCATTTTCAAAATTCTTTCCTGACGGTTTGAGTTTGAATTTTTCGAGTCAATTTCAATAATTTCGATGCAATTTAATTCACGACACGAGTTAATTGCTCAAATTTTAAAATCATTTCCTTTTGAATTCCGAACGTGAAGACTTGTCACGGAATTTTCAAAATTCATTTCAAAATTTCAAATTTTAATTTCAAGTCATTTTGGTTAATTTTTGATTTTCAATCAAATGCTTCTACGTATTTACGTTTATGCGTATGTGCTATCTGTCGCCTGTTTTCTACACTAACGATGCAGGAACTGGTGCAAAGCAAAAGGAGAATCAAACAGCCGACAGCGCTCCTCCGAAACACAACACAAAAAAGCCAAAACCACAAAATAAACCACAGCCCAAAACCACATATTTACAAACCGCCTCACGGAAAATGTAAATATGTACAGACAAGAGTTCAAGACATGGACAAACTACAACAAATACTCGACGTCTCCCGTTGGACCAGTCATGGTCTCACTAGGAGTCGCCGCCAACGCGGACACCACTACCTGCTCAGGCTCCCTCTCCGGAGAACTCTCCAGCGTCTCCTCCTCCATCACGACGCGAACCTCCTCCACCGCAGCCAACTGAGCCCTGAGGGAGGCAATCTCCGCGTCTCGACTCTGCAGCTCGTCCTCATGACGCCTCAAGTCCTGGTCCCGACGGATGATCCCCAGCTCCTGGCCCGCGATCGTCGACCTGGCAGCCTCCAACTCAGCACGGACCCGAGCAAACTCCGCCGGATCTGCAGTGCCCTACAAAACGCAATAACAGATCCTCGAGATCTAAAAACATGAAATACAACACCAAATACGCAAAAACAGCACACAAAACGTACGAGAAAGCCGAGCGTCCCTCGTAGCCGTGTCACCAAGAAGCGCCCTCCTCCGGTTAGCCATCCGCCACAAGTTCTGGTGACTAACAGTCGTCACCTACAAAACAAGAATGTCCTTCAATACAATGTAGGGCAAAGTATAATCGGAGAAAGTGTTCAAGTCAGGAACTCGCCCTCAGAACAATCAACCTCCACTCCATGCCAGCATCGGTCACCTCGGCCACTGCGGGCTCCGGTAAGCGCAACTGAAGCTCCTCGCCACCCGGCCCCTGAAAATTGGTCTCCGTCGGGAAAGCTGGGGGCTGAGTCATCATCAGCGGGTCGACTCCCTACCATTTGGATCCACATCAAAGATGCCAAACCCTCCTATCAAGGGAGACAATGGAAATAAAAAAGAAAAGAGGAAAACATACCTCGATCGGGTACCAAGCAAGCCTCGACAACTGGAAGGTGTCGTAGTCAGCGTCCCGCAGCAACAGCTCCTCACCTCCCCGACCGTGAAGATGCTCCTCAACCTCATCAGGAGTCGACTCCTGGAATAACACCCTAGGCGGGTCAACCGGCACGACGAAAGTCTCGGTAAAGCACTGGCGAACTAAACGCTCACCCAAGTACCAGACTGGCTCAATCGTCGTCTCCAAGTACAGACGCAGGGAGCTGCGAGGCCGCAAACGCTCCCTGATGGCAGCCGGTATAACCGTGTAGTGCTCCCAAGGCCGCCCAACAAACTGCATTTAAAACAAAGCTATTCAGCTAACTGGGGGCTTCATGAGCTACCTAGTCACCCTATCTCTATCTATCTCTATAAGGGAGAAGGGGGAAGAGAACAAGAACTTACATCAGCAACCCGAAGCTTGTTCACGCGACGCCTGAAGTCCTCGTAAGTCGACTTAGTCGACTTCTTCCGAGCCACCGTCCAAACCCTCACAGCAGGGTAAGCCGAGGGAACACCATCTGTAGTCCCCGGACGCAGAGGAGTGAAGTAAGCATACAAGCAAGCCTATAATCAAACACAGCAAACACAAATTAGCCAATTTCTCAAAAATTGCCAAGATCAAAATCAAAATCAAACTCAAAAAAAAAACTACCACAAAAAACTCGTACCTCAAAGATGAGGCCGGGACCAACCAAAGCAGGAGCATTACCCGCTCCCACTGTCTCCGGACGCACCGCCACGTGCAAGTACCGGGTGAAACTCGCCAAAGCCGGCGTAACCCAGTCAAACCGACCCAAAGTTTCAAGGTCGGTGAGGAGAGGAAGCACCTTGGTCGACAAGCGCTCGCCCTTGTCGCCAAAGAACGTGGCACCCAAGAAGTACCACAACCACAGCCGCGCCTCCTTCGCGTCGGCCTCAACCTCTGCCTCCGGGCTCGCCAACGGCGCCGAAGCAACACCTGCCACCCTCTCAGTGAAGTGGTCCTTCACATACGAACTCGCAATCAGGTACGGGGTGACGTCGGAAGGCTCCGGTAAAGCAGTACCGATCAAAGCAGTGACCGCAGGAGAGGACACTCTCTCCGGCGTCGCGGTAAACTCAATGGGCAGCTTGTCGCAGGGAAGGCCTGATACTATGGCGAAGTCCACTAAAGTCACACCGACCTCCCCAAACTCCATGTGGAACGACGACGTCGTGTCCCAGTACCGATCCAACATGGCGCGGATCAAACACAGGTTCGCCCTAATCGAGGACCTGTGAATGTCCCGCCAAGCGGCCACCAACGGCCCAAAAGCCGACCTCTCTATCAACGCCCTCGACCCGACTCGGAGAACGCCGTAGAGACCGAAGCAGGTAGAGAAGCCCGAGAAAGTCCTCATGGTGCCAATCTCCTGAAATCAAAAACAGACAACGTCAGAATGCCTATTTAAGCCCGACACTTCAAAAAAAAATGACAAATTCAACCACGGAATACGACTCACCATGCCCTCGTGAGCACGGTAGGAAAGGTGTTGGTCCAGTCGAAGCAACAACTGACTACCGTCAAAACCCTCGGCCCACTCAGGCGCCACCCGTAAAAGCAAACTCCGCGGGGCCATAACTCACCTGGCTCTCCAGCTCGCAACGTCAGCATCGTCCTCGGCTGTCTCCACTCTCCGTCTCTTATGGCCACGAGACTCGACATGGTGGGTAGGGTCCAACTCAATGACCCTGTTGACGTCCCGCAACAACCGCCTAGTCGCCCGAGGACGTCGCTCCCTCGAAGAAACCCTCCTCTCGGAGGTACTCGCCTCAGCCCTAGTCTGAGCTCTACCAGTGCTAACAGCCCCAACAATGGGCTCCTCACGCTCCTCGACGGCCCCTGAGGCCCCAACAGTCTGCTCAGGAGGTCTCTCCTCCTCAGTGACGTCCTCCACAGCCACGGCAGGCGTGCTAACCGGAGTGCTAACCAGGCCCGACCCGAACAACTCCTCAAGAGTCGCAGCCATGAACTCGGCTTACTCCGAACACTCTCCTACAAACAAAAAACGTCAGCCGGAATTTCGGCATTACGACGGCATGAAATGGATAAATTCAAAAACAAAAAAAAACACAACCTGCAATGCAAAACAAGGGCAATCCCGCCCAAAATCCAACCAAACAAAACGGTTCACAAAAAAACACAAAAAACGACTCGCCCCTCTTTTCAAGCAAAAGACGAGTCAAAACCACAAAAACGGCATTTCAAGACTCATACAAGGTCCGCCAACAACCCAAAATACATTCCCGACACAATGGGGATTTTACATCCCAGACACAATAGGGATTTTTCTACGGTTCAAAAAGGCAATTCATACGCTAATTTGAACCCAAACCGGTCAAAATTTCAAAACGACCGCAGAAAGGCAAATGTGATTTTATCACGCCTCAAGGTGACCTAAATTACCAATAAGGTCCAATTCAAGACAAACTGACTCAATTCAAGCCCAAACAGGCGCTTATTTGGTCAGACGTAAGACCGTCGCAAAAGGCAAAAATCCAATTTTGCCCACAAGCATCCAACGAAGGTCCTTAAATGGCAAATACGGGTTTTCCCAACTACAATGCAACCTAGTGGGACCCACTACCCAAGCAAATAAACTTGGCATTGTGAAATGAGACGGTTTCTCGCCTCACTCACGTTTTTCGAGCATAGGGAGCGGGAACGGGGACCAAAATGCAAACTAAAAGTACCCCTATACTCCTAAACAGGTTTCTAACCTAATGCAAGCATCAATTTCACTCGAAATGGGCTCAATCAAAAACGCCCAATTCGATTTTTTAGGGCAAAATTCGCCCTAATTCAATCAAGCTAAAGATCAACAAATTTGAATGAATTCAAGAGGAAATACTTACCTTGAGATGACATTGTTGATGAAGGCAAGAACTCGAACAAGCAAGAAGGTCCTTCAATGGCGATTTTCGCAGGTTTTATGTCGAAAATGAAGAAGGCGGAATGATGAATGAGATGCAGCCTGAACTCGCGTCTTTTACAAAAATAGGGAAGCCCCTTTGGTTCGCCAGGTGGCTCGCGCCTAAAGCAGGCCTCCCCCTTGCTCTTTCAGCGGATTTTGGGCTTTAGCCCAATTTCCCGTGACAAACTTCAAACTTTCATTTGACGATATTAGAGGTCGTCATTTTTCTCAAAAACAAATAGTGAAAATTCAAATTCACTATTTTCGAAAGCTTCAAACGACGGCACATAAACCGTCACTCCAATCAAATAGTGAAAATTTAAATTCGCTATTATCAAAAAATTTCAAGCAAACGGCGATCAAAACCGCCAATTTCAAAAATAATGGTGAAATCAAAATTCACCATTTTCCTTCAAAATTTCAAAAATAATGGCGAAAATTCAAAAAACCGCTATTTCTCCAAATTTTAAACGGCGGCACATAAACCGTCACTTCAATCAATAGTGAAGATTCCAAATTCACTATTTCTTTCAAATGTCAACGGCGGCATATAAACCGTCACTTCAATCAATAGTGAAGATTCCAAATTCACTATTTCCATCAAATGTCAACGGCGGCACATAAACCGTCACTTCAATCAATAGTGAAGATTCTAAATTCACTATTTCTTTCAAATGTCAACGGCGAAATATAAACCGTCATTTCAAACGCAATAGCAGATTTAAAATTTGCTATTTTCCTTCAAAATTAAAACAAACGGCGATCAAAACCGCCACTTCCAGCTCAAAGAAGAGCGACGAATGGTGAAAATGCCAAATTCACTATTCTTTCAAATACCAACAGGGGGCTTCCTCGCGGAACCCGCTCATTCCAAAAACAGTGATAGTGAGAATCCATACTCACTATTTCCCCAGCGACATCACGAGCTCGCTACTTTCAAAACAAGCCCATTCGACGCGGCTACTCCCATGGTCCATTAACCGACCGTGCCTTTGGCTGGCGAGCCTTTGTCCGCAAACATTCAAGGACAGATCCCGAAGATGCCTCGGGTACATTTCCTTACCATGGCTGGCGAGCCTTTGTCCGCAAGCATTCAAGGACACATCCCGAAGATGCCTCGGGTACATTTCCTTATCATTGGTTGGCGAGCCTTTGTCCGCAACCTTTCAAGGACACATCCCGAAGATGACTCGGGTACATTTCCTTACCATGGCTAGCGAGCCTTTGTCCGCAAGCATTCAAGGACACATCCCGAAGATGCCTCGGGTACATTTCCTTACCATGGCTGGCGAGCTTTTGTCCGCAAGCATTCAAGGACACATCCCGAAGATGCCTCGGGTACATTTCCTTATCATTGGCTGGCGAGCCTTTGTCCGCAACCTTTCAAGGACACATCCCGAAGATGCCTCGGGTACATTTCCTTACCACCGCTGGCGAGCCTTTGTCCGCAAACGTGCAAGGACATATCCGAAGATGCCTCAGATATGACTCCTTCCTATGGTTGGCGAGCCTTTGTACGTAGTCTAACGGACTTTAAACGACCCGCACGGACAGTCAACAGACTCTAAATTGTTCCCGACGCCAGGTCCTTGGCTCGTACAATCGAGTAGCCTTGGCGTCGCCCTTCCCAACGGCAAGTCCTTAGCCCGAATCCTTTCGAGCCGCCTCGACGTTGCTCGGGTCTCCAGGTTGTAATCTTCGATTGACCTAGGGGCTCTACTTTGACTTTCGCCCTGTCCAAGCCTCAGTCAAAGTGGGGCTCAGAGATACCCAGATCTGCCGAGACTCCAACAAACACCCGATGATTATCGGACTACAACATGTTTTGAAATCGCGGCGTTTGATCGACAGTTTGTGTACAACTTTACGTCGGAAAACATAAAACGATTTCGAAAATAAAACATTTCAAAAATACCTGGAGTGTTTAATGCATGACGACGGGGTCGCAATGACACTAACTAGAGTCAAAACCGACGCCGGACCAAAACCGACTCAAAAATTCAAATCCCGACTCCAACAACGAGTCAAACCAAGTCAACCACAAAAAACCAAACATTTCAAACCTTCTACCTTAAGTTTTCCCGGATTCATGTTGGTTAAGTACCAAACATGTGACTACAAAACCTAGGATAGAACAAATCATGATTGCGTTTGTTGTGAAAGTGACAACACAGCTCGAAGACCCGCGACGTGGCTCGCGCCTCTTTGAGACCACAGTGGCCACGTCGCTCAAAACTCACACAACCACTCATTCTCCTTTAAATACCCCTCAAATGCCACCCATATGAGAGTTACGCGAGTGTCCGCCCCCCTCTTTTATCCCTTAAAATTCTCGACTCGACTTCTTAAGTCACAATCCGATGCGTATTTACGACCTACCGATCGTAAACACGAGCCTTACACATTGTTTGGTACCGTCATCGTGCATTAAATCACTTGACCGACTACTTCGACCACTACACCATCACTAAACTTTTAAAACACTTTTTTACTTACCAAAACGGTTTTAAACCGAGTTTTTTCCGATCAAACGAGTTATTACACTTACGTCGGTCACTCGCCATAACCAAACATGTAAGTATGAGGGTGTAAAAATCCTCTTTTATTATGTTTTCATTTGTTTCATGAGTCTAACATGCTAAAACATGCATAACATGAACCAAAACATGGAATAAACGAGCCAAAACTGATTTTTGGTCTGAGGCAGAAGCCCCTTAGGTCGCCAACTAGCTCGCGCCTAAATGGGGTATTCAGACCAGAAATCAACCGTGTTTGTTCTCGTTATTTCCCTTAATCCATTTTTTATATTTGTAATCGGTTTTCACCATTTCAAGTATTTTCGAACCTTTTGTTGTTTTATTTCACATGTTTTAACCATAAAACATTTTTCACCCTTGGTTCCTCATACCATGACGGTTAAATCCGTGTTTCGGTGATACTATTTGGTTAATGACATTTAGAAGGTATTTTAAAGCCTTTTATTTCATTTCTTTACATTTTCAAACAAACATATTAATCACCAATACAAAATCATCCTTGGTTCTACATACCATGCCGGATTTTAACCCGGGTACGATGATGAGTACCGACTAATAACATTCAAATGGACTTAAAACAATTAGTCCATAATCATTTTTCAAAACTATTCATGTCAAGTTTGTCAAATCGAACCCGACACCGAATATTATCAAATAATGATGATTATTCGAGTCTAGTTCTTCAAATCAACAAATGGGGTCTAGACGACCCCTTCAAATCAAACCGGGTTCAAATACGCATTTTCAACACGTTTTATAACGTTTTCTAAAAGGTTAGAACACGGCACATAAACCGTGGGCTAAGCCGCGCCTAAACAGGCTCTCCATTTCTCATTTTCAAAACAAGAGGGAGGCCCCTTACACCGCCGGCTGGCTCGCGCCTCATATAGTCGTCTGGTACAGGGCATGTTCCCTTCCAGCATTGGTCTAGGACGATCCCGACTCCGGTTAACCCGGATATAGGACGGATCAGACGACTATTCAAACCATATTTGCAAAATGCCTTACTAAGACAAATGGATCATGTTATGCACCCTAAACCTAATACGGTAAATGCATGTTTAATTTCCGTCTTGCATGCAAATCAACCTTTAATCCGACTCGACATCTTATACTTGATACTTGGATTAAATCAACCGACTTAAAAGCTCTCACATGTTAGGTTTAAATCATTGGATGCGCATTCATGCATTTAAACCGTTTTATCAACTTTTGCATTCAACCAACCAAGATCGATCAGTAGAGGCCGCTAAACGCGGGCGGGATTCGGTGTCTGATTAAAGGGCTTCCCAATACGTACCTTCACCTCTTACTCAGAAACTTTGGATAGTGGACGACCTTATCCAGGACGTACGAGAGTCATTCTAGAGATAGGATGCTAAAGAGGGACGATTTCCTTATCTTTAGTACCTATGTCAAACGCTGCTTTGTGCTTCGATTTGACCGAGGTATAAAGTGGAATTCAAACGGGTTCTAGGCATCCCAGAAATGCTTGGTGGCGACTCCGAACATCTCTAATCGTTTCGAGACCCTTACCGAGACGAAACCGACCGATCTAAAACGATCCGGTCGAAAGCATTTTTTACGCCGCCGAGCGTGGCTTTCAAAAAGACCGTTGTATGTCCACAGATCGAACCGGACCTGTATGTGGGCCATGTCCACAAGTGCCCAACCTGAAGTCGTGTTTTTGAGAGGTTTTGATTAGAATGATTAGGGAGTATATAATACTCGTTTCAGTCGTCATTAACATTTTATAAACATTTTCACAAACCTAAATACTCTCCTTAATCTCTCTAATCATTAACCAAGCAAGGATCTAGCCTTCTATCATCGGATTTCATAGTTCTTGTATCAATCAGATTAAAAGTATTAGCTTTTAGTCTTTATTCATTTTATATTTTTCATTACCCTAATTTGGGGTAAATTGTGGGAATTGGCAATTGGGCATACTAGATTGATTATTGAAGGGTAGTAGTAATTGTATGTGATTATTATTTATTGGTGACGGTTTCATGGAGGATTGCTTTTGTGATTACATATGTGTGCTTGAATTGCGAAAAGGTAGGGTTTCCTTACTCGGTACAGTTGTTTGATTGGTTGTGAGAAGGATTTTGTCTATGTGATTATTGTGATTATGATTATCGGGGTTGTTGGTTTGGATTTTGTGAGCCATGTCGAGAGATGGTTTCACCCCCTTGTTTCGCCTCTTGTGACTCCCGTCACAAGGGGGATGTGCACATTAATGAGCTTGGGTTCGCTCGTTGTGATGAATGGGGATTTGATGACCACGCTGCGGTTTGACATCGGCAGGGGTGGGTTACATGTTGCGATGGGTAACCTGGAAGGGCCTCGTTGTGATGAGAAGAGCCATTGGTTACTATGGATATTGTAGTTGATGGATTTGTATTGGTTTGTTCGTATGAGTTATATGTGATTGTATCGTTGTACTTGTGCTTAGTTATATAACTGTCACTGATCTTGTGTGGTGTCGTGTGGTGTTTTCCCCTCTGTTATGTGTCTGCGGTGATCCATTTGATATTGTGGAAAATGGTGAGCAGATAGTCTTATCAGGTTGTGTTGATTGCTGAGCTTTGGCTGGGATCCTTAGAGGGAGCGAGTCACCACTGAGTTCAGCTAGTTAAGATGACATTTAGTTTGATCAGTTTGTACTCTTCCGCTGTTAAGTAGATGGAGTTGTATCTGGTTGAAATCAGTATTTTATAAGGAAGTTAATAAAGTTATTTAATTTGTTCTTTTATTTTCTATTTGATATGAAGTACCTCGGACAACCGAGATGGTAATGCTTCCATTTGCTAAGGTAGGCCTTGGTAAGGCTCTTTGGTAGATGGAGGTGTTACAAAGTGGTAGCAGAGCGACGATTTTGGAAACTAAAACCAATGAATTGAATGAACGTAGGGTGTCTAATAAAATGAACCCTGGTAGAGATTGTTAGGAGCGCAACCACAAAGATTTAGGAGACTTCCCAAAATCGCACTATGGCCCTTACGATCTCAAACCGGTAACTACGGGGGAATTAATGAAGTGGAATTAAATGGATGCTATGTAATGCGTAATGTGAACGATGTGTAATTGTGGTAGTCAAATGTGTATAGATGTGGATATATGGAATAATGTGATGATTTTAATGAACGATGTGGTTTGTATGAGTATGTTGATGTATATGGTGAATAGTATCAATTGTGATATGTTTAATATGTGCTTCAAATGTGCGATACGTGACGAGTATTATTTGATAGGGGAAGTATGAGCATGAATTGGTAAAAGTGGTTACACGAGTTCTGAAAGAATCGAATGTGTAGTAAGGCGGCTTTTGCCATGTATATTGAATGCCGTGTTTAATTTAAATGTTGGTATGGTAAAAGCTCACCTAGGATACTGGTTTTAGGATCATTGGATTGCTATTGTTTGCATTGTTGATATTTATGTTGATTGGAAGGAAAAATCAAGTTGTTATAATGTCCGTCTATAGAAGGGTTGTCTTAAAACTGTTATAACTTGAGATGAATAAATGATATTGATGTGATTCCAATTGGAGGTGATAACGTGTTCTCTTACGATTCCAACGGTAGGTAATTGGGTAATAAGACGGAATGATATAAGACGGAATGATATAATAAAATAATAGAATAATAGAGTAATGAATCGGCATGGTAATTGGGTAATAATAATATACGATAATTTATATGGTAATAGTGAATGATTATTATGTTATAATAATAATAGTAATACGATAATAACAATAACAATAGTAATAATAATAATAATAGTAATTGTATTTATAATAATAATATTTGTTATGAGACGTTAATTAAATAAATAAAATAATAAAGAAAGACGGGATTGGAGTTGGGTCATGTGCTATAGGGCTTGGGTCGACTATGCATGTTGCGTAAATTAGTAGAGTAATTGTCGGGATCGAATAATTACTAATAATAATAATAATAATATATTTTATATTTCCTAATTGATTTCCATATAAGCTTAACCTACCTATATAAATAGAAGACAACCTACAACAATAGACTTTATTCTTCATAAGAATCTGAAAATAATTGATTAAAGAGAGGAGGGAGACCTAAAGACGGAAAGGGAATTTAGCAAAATCAATTTATCGCCTCAAGGTGACGGGTTTGTTGAGAAGCATTGCTTATTGGATTCGCTTTCCTAATTACTTGGACTTGCTTTGCATTAATTGGACTTGCTGATGAGGTAGCGATAAATCCTACTCAACTTTTACTCGATGATGTTTGTTGGATGATTTAGATTAAAGTGAATTGATCATATGAGAATTGTGTTGGTTGATATCATTGAAATTGTTGGAAGGGAGAATTATATTGTATATGTTGGTTGGATTAGTTATGATGGAATTACTGTTATTGCATTGGTTATTCAGTTTAATATTGGCAGACATCCCTTCGTGGTGATGTAGATTATTATTGCGGTTATATTGACAGACGTCATGGTAAGAGCCTTCGGGTGACGTATTTCAGATTTATTCTGGCAGACGATATTTTATCGTGTTTACTCTAGGCAGGCCCAGATTGGTCACGCGGCCATCCGTGGATATTTAATCAACTATATGTTGAGGCAGACATTACCTTTTGGTAATGTAGTGTGTGTTTACTCACCTTCGGGTTGAGGCTGCCCCGGCCAGGGATTGGCGGGATGATTAGTGTAACGAGTAAGTAAAAGGAAGGAGCACGTTGTCAGGGGGTTGTGCAATGAAAAAGGAAATTGGATTATTTATCGTATGTTTTTGTTGTTAGTATTTATTCCTACTCAACCTCGCGGTTGTGGTGTATTCGTGAACACTGCGGTGAACCGTTTTATGGGGAGCAGATTTGACAGGTACTAAAGATTAGCTGACTTGGGAGCTTACGGGAATGCGTGAGGACTTGGACAACCTACCTAGAAGTCTAGACCACATAGAATGTTTTATCACTTTATTTATTTCCGCTGCGAGTTGTAATTAATTTATATTAAGTTTTAGTTGATTAATTTGTAATAAACTTGTAATCATTAAAGTTTTAATTTAAAGTACTTTGGTGAGTTGGACTTTATTATTCACTACCTCGGAAAACCGGGATGGTAACAGTTCTATTTACTTGGGAATGTTTAGCTAAAGGCTCCTGAGTAAATGGGGGTGTTACAAAGTGGTATCAGAGCAAAACGATTCTCAGGCCTAACCAATGATTAATAATGAACTTAGGATCTGTCTAAATAAAATGAACCCCGGGTAGAAACTGTTAGGAGCCCCTCTTAGTGCGGTTAAGAAGCGCGCCTTAATTCGTACCATGGCCCTCTCAGTTTTGAACCGGGAACCTTGAGAGAATACTTGAGAGTTGGGGTAATTTAAAAGGAACATTGGTTATTTTGTTTTGAAAGTTTTGTTGCCTTGTTTGAATGTTGTTTCATTAATGCTTGCGATTACGTGGGCGTAACTTTGGTTTTTCGGTGAAGGGTGTGATATGATTTATTTTAAGCATTGTTATAAGTATGTTGATATGAGGAAGTATGTTGGCATGTATTTGGAAGGTGTGAATATGATTAAGCATGTGAAGTATTAATTATTGTGTGGAATTGGGAAGAATGAGATTTTGGTTGATTTCACAAGATTTTTAGCCTTGATTGTTGTGGCTGCCATTTACTGTCTATTTAAAGTTTTTTTTCGATATTTTTATGTGTGATAGTTTTGTGAGTTAACTTTCATATTCCATTGGTCTCATGTTCAAATAATATACGGGTTAGGAGAAATAAATATTTTAGTGGACAGTAGTCGAAATATTCCTGTACAGTGATGTTTTCGCGCCATGTTTTTGTAAAAATTATAATTTAAAAACTACGTAATGATTTGGTAAAATTCCAACTCCACTGTTTAATAGACTCGTGTATATTTCTAAATTGATAAGCCACGTTGCAATTTAAATTTTTGAAAATTAATAGTGATTTTTACAAATTGCCCTAAGTTTCTAACAAGTTGTTGTAAAATTTCTGTTTCGACCAAATAATCTGTAAAATGCATTATAAATTGACCTTATGAGTTTTTGAATTTATTCTTTTTCTCATGGTTTACTAACTCTCTGTATAAAGTATAAGTTCTCAAGAAGTAATTACGTTATTATTTATCTATGATTTTTGGAATTTGTAACATGTTTTCCTTATCTTTGAAAATCTATATTGTGCTAAAATTTCTAAAGAATTGTTCTTATTTCTTTTATCTTGGCATTTTGATGCTGTAAATTTTGTGAAGTAGAATAACATGTCTAGTGATATGCAGAATGTGTTGCCCAAAGCCTATTTATATATTGCACGCAAGTTTAAGATTAGATGTTGTTAGTAAGAAGTAAACGCGCAGGTAGTAAATTTAAATAATGTTAGTTCGAATATACTATACAATGTGGGTTTGTTACCAAAGTAATTCACATATTGTTGTTATCTATTTACCCATTAATCGATGTTATGTTCAAGGTGTATTGCATGTTCTTGTGGTGTTATAATAAGTGGTTTAAATATTTCCGTTGTTGATATCCCGAACTTCGAGGACGAAGTTTATTTTTAGGGGGAAGGAATGTAATACTACAAATATTTTGAATTATTGTTGAGGCATCTTTTGATAAATACGATATGGTTTGGTAATAATTAAGTAAATTGATTAAGTTTGCAATGATCATAAGTTGGAATGAGGTTAAGTTGTGTTGATGTTTATAAATGTTGTTGTGATAGTTGTGGCTTAACTTGGGACGAAGTTCATTTTAAGGGGGGTAAGCTGTAATACCCGTAGTTTAGTGAAGTTTATATAACTAATTTACGTAATTCGAATAATTGATTATGACGGTTATAATTAATAATTGTGAATAAGACGGAATGATATAATAAAATAATAGAATAATAGAGTAATGGATCGGAATGGTAATTGGGTAATAATAATATACGATAATTTATATGGTAATAGTGAATGATTATCATGTTATAATAATAATAATAATAGTAATACGATAATAACTAACAATAGTAATAATAATAGTAATAATAGTAATTGTATTTATAATAATAATATTTGTTATGAGACGTTAATTAAATAAATAAAATAATAAAGAAAGACGGGATTGGAGTTGGGTCATGTGCTATAGGGCTTGGGTCGACTATGCATGTTGCGTAAATTAGTAGAGTAATTGTCGGGATTGAATAATTACTAATAATAATAATAATAATAATAATAATAATAATAATAATAATAATAATAATAATAATAATAATAATAATAATAATAATAATAATAATAATAATAATAATAATAATAATAATAATAATAATAATAATAATAATAATAATAATAATAATAATAATAATAATAATAATAATAATAATAATAATAATAATAATAATAATAATAATAATAATAATAATAATAATAATAATAATAATAATAATAATAATAATAATAATAATAATAATAATAATAATAATAATAATAATATATTTTATATTTTATATTTCCTAATTGATTTCCATATAAGCCTAACCTACCTATATAAATAGAAGACAACCTACAACAATAGACTTTATTCTTCATAAGAATCTGAAAATAATTGATTAAAGAGAGGAGGGAGACCTAAAGACGGAAAGGGAATTTAGCAAAATCAATTTATCGCCTCAAGGTGACGGGTTTGTTGAGAAGCATTGCTTATTGGATTCGCTTTCCTAATTACTTGGACTTGCTTTGCATTAATTGGACTTGCTGATGAGGTAGGGATAAATCATACTCAACTTTTACTCGATAATGTTTGTTGGATGATTTATATTAAAGTGAATTGATCATATGAGAATTGTGTTGGTTGATATCATTGAAATTGTTGGAAAGGAGAATTATATTGTATATGTTGGTTGGATTAGTTATGATGGAATTATTGTTATTGCAATGGTTATTCAGTTTAATACTGGCAGATATCCCTTCGTGGTGATGTAGGTTATTATTGCGGTTATATTGGCAGACGTCATGGTAAGAGCCTTCGGGTGACGTATTTCAGATTTATTCTGGCAGACGATATTTTATCGTGTTTACTCGAGGCAGGCCTCAGATTGGTCTGCAGGCCATCTGGTGGATATTTAATCAACTATATGTTGAGGCAGACATTACCTTTTGGTAATGTAGTGTGTGTTTACTCACCTTCGGGTTGAGGCTGCCCCGGCCAGGGATTGGCGGGATGATTAGTGTAACGAGTAAGTAAAAGGAAGGAGCACGTTGTCAGGGGGTGTGCAATGAAAAAGGAAATTGGATTATTTATCGTATGTTTTTGTTGTTAGTATTTATTCCTACTCAACCTCGCGGTTGACAGTGTATTCGTGAACACCTGCGGTGAACCGTTTTATGGGGAGCAGATTTGACAGGTACTAAAGATTAGCTGAGTTGGGAGCTTATGGGAATGCGTGAGGACTTGGACAACCTACCTAGAAGTCTAGACCACATAGAATGTTTTATCACTTTATTTATTTCCGCTGCGAGTTGTAATTAATTTATATTAAGTTTTAGTTGATTAATTTGTAATAAACTTGTAATCGTTAAAGTTTTAATTTAAAGTACTTTGGTGAGTTGGACTTTATTATTCACTTCCTCGGAAAACCGGGATGGTAACAGTTCTATTTACTTGGGAATGTCTAGCTAAAGGCTCCTGAGTAAATGGGGGTGTTACACGGATGTCTAGAGATAGTTGGAGTAAGGGGTGAGGGTACGTATTAGGAAGTTCTTTAATTCGAACACCTAATCCCGCCCGCCTCGATAGCAGCCTCTGATAATGATTAGAGAAATCGTTCATACTTGATATGCCGTCGATGTAATGCATGCAATGCAACAGAAATGGATTAATCCTAGCATGTGAAATTAGACTATGTCGGTTAACACGTATTTTTAGCAAATAATTTAGTCGAAGTAAATGTTAGATTCAATACATGTGACTGCGATATAATTAAATCATACATAATAATAACGATAAATGAATTACAATTATCAAAATTACAAGCTTTACTTGATCTATGCCAAAAGCACGCTCAAAAACAGGATTTCGAAGAAGAAAATAAAAGAAAATAAAATTAGAATTAAAATATGAAAATACGTCATATTAGAGGTGATAATACAAATAATAGTTGATTTAAACCATAACTAGGAGCTACGTAAAATCGAGAAAGAGTTCAGGGGCAGAAACCAACCCGGAACAGGCACAACATCTGTTGCGTCCTCTGGAAGAGGCGCAACACTCTATGCGTCTGTTCTCGAGTTGGGTTCTGGCTGTGAAGTCAGAATCGCAACACTGTTATTGTTCGTCGGTAGATTTAAGATGGATTATGGATTATTGATATTATACTCGAATTGAAGTGCTTCAACCGATTATATGTATCTAGGCAAGTCGTAAAACGAATTAAAATGAGAAATTACAGCGATTTACATGATTATGCGATGAACTCGTGTTGGAAATACAAAAACAGGGAAACTTGAGGTTAGGTTAAGACGAAACTAGACAAATGAGATTCGGAAGAAAACTTATGTATCAAATTGGGACTCCAGAACCTCGACATGAACAAGTCGAAACCCCGAAAAATCAATTTGAATTACAACGCCGAAAACCCGTAAGTATTGAAGTACTCGGGATTAAGGATGAATTAAGCATTGTAATTAAAAAGAGATTTGTTAAAATACGATTTATATACCGAAATAACAAAGAGAACGAAGGAATGAAGGAATAAGAAAAGAGGAAATTTTGCAGGAAGTCGAGGAAGAAGAAGAAGATCAGGAGCAGCAAGCAACCTCTGGAAGAGGCACAGCGAGGCTGCGATCCTTCCTGAAGGCGCAGCTGCTGCTGCATTTTTTCTCGACGTCTGAGCTCTGCTGTTTTATAAATACGGTTTTAAAAGGTGGAATTTAAATCAGTTTTTGAACGTGCTCTTGATATAAATTTATATTAATTGATACAAAATAAAACTACAATAATATAAATGGGATTTTACACCCTCAGACTTACATGTTTGACGAAACGAGATTGACTAAAGTTATCGTTTAGTTATTGCTCGATTCGAATATGCGTGAAAAGTGCCCTCGTTAGAGGATTTAATAGGTTGATTAGGTTGATTAAAGGTGGAGTTGGTCAAATTGGTCGTCTATGCAACGTGGTTGGGACTCAGAATGATCTGAGCTTACGTGGTCGATTGATCAAGCACGTAGGCGTCGAAAGGCAATAGCGTAGTCTAGAATGCAAAGAGAGAGAAAGAAGGGGCGGAACACTCGCGTACCAAATATGGAGGCCGAAGGCCTCTATATATACTAAACATACGGAAGAGTTTAGATTGACACGGATACGGAAAAAATCTCGGAAATATTCTGAAAAATGCGAAAAGAGGACTGGAGAAGAGGCGCAGTAACCACTGCGATCCTTCGAAGAGGCACAACAGTTGCTGCGTCATTTCCCCAGATATTTCCTCCTTGGCAAGAAAGATTTCCGCGTTTTATTATGGAATTTCGGTAGAACTACACTTCCTTATTCCATAAAACACAATTTTACGGAAGATATTTACTTAAAATATTAATTTTAATTAGGAATAAATATCTCGAGAATTCTAGAACATTCCGGAATATTCCGACTCGACATTTAAATGGTTTTTAGAAAATGAAGCGGTTTTTGACCCGGACTGCAAATGAACTCTAATTACTGTCAAAACAACCGTATCGGTGCATAGATGATGACCCAGGGTTGACTCGAGTGTTTGAGCTATCACTTGACGATGAACTTATGGACTGTCATAAATCGTTCCGCGTATCAAACATGCGGCCCAATCATAACTGGGTGGTTGGCGGGAGGTGTAGAAATGCGGTATCTACAAGCTCGCGGGTCATGGATCGGGTCGTGTCATCACCGTTCATCTAGCTAGCTTCCGCTGTCACTTAAACCTTAGTTCCTTTGGTTGTTTTGGATTTGTAATAGTTTTGGTTTAGCTTTGAGTTGTAATTTGGTTAAACAGTTTCTATATCTTCTAATATATGTTCTTTGATGGTCTATTTGATATAAAATTTACCTCAGACATTCGAGATGGTAACACCTTGTTAAGCTGGTCTTGGTAAGGCACCTTGGTGTATGGGGGTGTTGCACTTTTGATTCCTAATGCATTGTTTTACTTATGTATTTGTTTTATTGCATGAGTTAGATGGATCTTATAATGTGGGGGGCAACATTCTACGATTATTATGGTTTGTGAGCATCATATGTGAGTGTGATAGATAGAAGTGAAGTTGATGAGATTATTGAATCAAAAAGCAAGATTTGTGAGGTATGGGGGCGTAAGCTTGAGGAAGGTGGTGATGATTAGATATGGTCATGTGATAATGTAAATTTAAGGAGTGTAAATATAGAGGATTGGAAAGATATATGAGTGGATGTAATTTGTGATAAGTGGGGATTAATGGGGTGGAATAAAATTGCTAAGGGAAAGGAATGGTGTCAGTGAACTTAGATCGATTTATGTCGCCATGTGAATTTGTATATATCTATCATGTTTGAGAATTTGGATTGCTAAGAGACGAACCTAGTTGTGTGATTCTTTGGGAAAGTAACGGTATGGAGTACATTTTGATTTCCGGGAATGTTAAAACAAGGTGTAATTAATTAAAGAGTAATCATTTATTGTTTGGACTCCAAGTGGTAAGCGAGAGTAGGTAGGATATTGGAGAGATTTATTGTTAAGAGTGAATGAGAAGTTATGGATACGAACAAATGGGATTTGAGTTTTGGAAGCATTGAGAAGATAACTGAATTACCGAGGAGTTAGGTAATAGGAGTAAAGACCTGAGTTTTAACTGGTGTTATCGAGCGTAATAGGAAAAGAAGGATGGAAGTAAGTTGAGTGTATGTTGACCGAAGTTTTGGGACATGAATATAAGGGAATATGGTGGGTGAGGTACTATAACAAGGACGAGAGATAAATGTTTTATAAGATATGCGAGACGACATAATGGTCGTGAGTTTTGAAGAACTAAAGGAATGAGAATTTGAGAAAGTAATGGCATGATATGAGAAATTTGGTGGTAAGCTAGGAGGAGAATCAAGTGAGGTGTTAATGACTTTCGGTGATATATTTTGTAACGGCATAAGGTATGGTTGTAAGTGCTTGGTGGCTTGTGATTGTTAAAGGCGAATGGAATGTATATTAAGACTATCCGGGGTTTATCAAATGTAATTCCTTATTTGGTGATGGTAACTGAGGATAGATAAGGGGCTTGGTACATGTAAAGGTGATTGTGAGAGAGTACGGATATGAATGATGAATGTGTCGTGGTGTTGCCATTTCTGGAGCCTTGTGATGTCATTAAATGAAAAGGCAATCGTTCTAAAGAGGTTGATTATGTATAAGTGGGGAAGATATTTAGTGTTGCGAGGGGGGCATAAGCTATTGAAATAGAGCCATTTGGTAGTGATTTAAGTATTGGTTATGTGGTCACGTCAGTTTGTTGGTGGTAGATATGTGAATTAGAGATGCAATGAATAACAAAGTGGTTGTTGTGTTCCGGGTTGTGATCCAAGCATGGTGCTTCGTGTTGCGAAACAAGTACGTTCGCGTTGCGGTGCGACTGTTGGTGGCGGTGTTGCGATGCCATAATCGGTTGTGGTGGAGGAGACGAAATCGTTGAGAAACGAATTTTAGAATCTTTTGTTCATTCTGTTATTGGTATATGATTTGATGTCGTGTTTTAATACTGTTGTTTCTTTAATTTTCGACTCGTTGACGAGATAGTAGACTATATTGTAGATGATAATTTCATATTCGGTTGTTTTGTCGTCGTATTTTCATAGATATCTTATTAATGAGGTATGGTTGTTGAAGTACTTTAGAGCTTGATTGGTTGAATCACTTATTGACTTAGTAGTGTCAAGCGGTTAGCGGAGTGTTGTGTCGTGTTGAAATAGAAGCTGTAAGCTATGCACAACCATTTGTTGGCGCTGTAAGGATGGAGTTTTGGGGATGACATTAACGTGTGGACGAGTTTGGTAGAGATAAAATAATTTTTTGCGGATCTCGCTGGTGTGTGAGAGTTTTGGGCCGTGTGTTTTGTGGTTGGGATATGTGGATGCGTAGTAGAGAATATTGTTGTTCGGTGGTGTCGAAGAGTTAATTTAATGGATTATGTTGAGGATCATGTCATATATGTTACGTAGTGAGAGGATGAATTGAGGTATAAATTGTTGGAGAGAATTGGAAATAAGAGTAGTTATCAGTGTTGATGTTAAAGCAATAATCATTTATCAGTGAAATGGGATGGTGATTATGAAAGTAAATAGTTAAGGATTTAGTAGTGGTTGGGTTTCGAAGATGCAATAATTGTATTAAGAAGCTTACGAGGTCACTCATGACGATAGACATTTTATGATATATTTTGCGGTTGGTTACTAGTTGTGTTATTGAGGTATTGTGAAGTATGAAGCATGATGTGTCTTAGTTGTAGAATCAAAGACGGACTTGAGTGTTGATGTCGTTAAAAAAACATTGGTGGTGTCGTAGTATTAATTATTTGGTGATGCTTATATCCCTGATTATTTAGAAATGATTAAAGTTATGGAGTATGTATGATTGAGATGGCACTGACGGTTTTGGGTAATGAAGGCTAGGGACGTGACGGTTACGAGTGTGAGCAAACTGCAAGGACGAAGTTCTTTTTTTTTTTGACAACGATAAACTGATATAAATAAAATAAAACGAGATTACAAAGTATTCGACTACATAAACTAGCTAAAATACAAACCGAGGGGCATCGGAAACCCCAAAACTACTTTGCATCCAACTACCCAGGCTATACTTAGAATTGTACCCAACGGACGATGACAACCATCGTTTCTTGAACGGAGGATGATATTGGGCATCAAAATTGATCAGACCAGCATCTTTTCTTTTATTCCTCTTGATCATTTCCACTGTCTTCGTGTACCTGCAAACAAAATCAAAATGCTCCATATAAACCAAAGAGGTGGTCTTCAAATTAGCGATAACCTACGCCCTTCGACCGTAACCTGATCCTTCCTGCGGCTACGCAACTTATACTCTCTAACTGCCCCAAACCAAAACTGTTCTGTAGAAATATTGCTAATAAGAGATGAGTCCAGAGATATTCGCTTTTTCTTATCAATTTGAAATATGTTGTCCTCTTCAGCCAACTCAGCCCTTCCTGTAGACACAAAGTCAAAGACAGGCAAGGTACTAGAAGCGGGACTAGAAAGAGGATTACAAGTGGGAACTACTGCTTCCCTTAAAAAGTATTCATGGGAAGTTCCCGTCAGGGCTTCCATATGCGAAAGCGGTTTGTGAACACGAACTGTCATCGTGGTAAGAAACTTATGCTGCTGAACTTGAATTTTTTTGCCTTGAAGAAGTTTTTGATAAGAACTTGCATCAATCTTGAGGTGGGAATGGCCTCCACATTTCTTGTTAAAATTGAGAAAGTGATCACCATGAATTTGATTGGAGCATGAAGTACGATCGACATTCATGTCAGTATCGGAAGAGGCATGTGTTCTGACATCGCTGTTAGTACAGAGATACATTCTATCTACTAATGGTGTATCATTATCACTTGGACGGAGCTGTGACGACAAAAAAACTGGCAGTCTCAGACAAATCCTCAACAACCTTCTTACTCTTACTTTGCACAAAAGCCTCTGGAGTTGAAGAAATGCACTTATTCCCTGCTCGAACCTCATTTGTATCAAGAGGTTCTATCTTAACCCGCTAACCATTATGATTAACTAACAAAGACTTCATAACTTCCCCGAGTTCCCGTATAATATCACTGTTAGAAGGTTCTATCACACCTGCCTTCTCTAAAGAAAACTTCGCTTCCGAAAGCCTATTCAAATTTTTAAGAGCCATGGCTTTACGAAGTTCATTTTAAGGGTGGTAGAATATAACATTTCATTTTGGTAATTATTCTTGCACGAAGAATTGTATGGGTTGTGGATTGTTAGTAAAAGGTATGGTAGCGAGGTGGTGTGGTATACGTCGTGATGATTTTGGTACTTTAGCGTTGGTGTTGAATTGGTTGGACTAGTTGTCGAGGTTGATGTTATTTCTTGACTAAGTGTCGAGGGTGGAGGAAGGGTGTTTATGTTATGCGACGTGCAGTGTGAACTTCGATGACAAAGTTCGTTTTTAAGGAGGGAAGCGTAATACTACTCATTTACGGTCATCCGAGTGCTCGACCGTGTGCTTCATTGAGTGTTTTGGTCGGGCTTCTCACATGGGGGCACTCTCTTTGAGTTAGTGTAGTACTCGGTCGAGTACGTTGGTGCACTCGACGAGTGCCCGACTGAAGTCGTGTTTTTGAGCGGTTTTGATTAGAATGATTAAGGAGTATATAATACTCGTTTCAGTCGTCATTAAAATTTTATAAACATTTTCGAAAACATAAATACTCTCCTTAATCATTCTAATCATAAACCAATCAAGGATCTAACTTTCGGTCATCGGATTTCGTAGTTCTTGTGTCAATCGGATTATAAGTACTAGCATTTAGTCTTTATTCATTTTATATTTGTCTTAACCTTAATTTGGGGAAAATTGGGGGAATTGGTAATTGGGCATACTAGATTGATTATTGAGGGGTAATAGTAATTGTATATGATTATTATTTGTAGGTGACAATTTCATGGAGGATTGCTTTTGCGATTACTTATGTGTGCTTGGATTGCAAAAAGGTAGGGTTTCCCTACTCAGTACAGTTGTTTGATTGGTTGTGAGAAGGATTTTGTCTATGTGATTATTGTGATTGATTATTGTGATTATGATTATCGGGGTTGTTGGTTTGGATTTTGTGAGCCATGTCGAGAGATGGTTTCACCCCCTTGTTTTGCCTCTTGTGACTCCCGTCTTAAGGGGATGTGCACATTAATGAGCTTGGGTTCGCTCGTTGCGATAAACGGGGATTTGATGACTGCGCTACGGTTTGACATCGGCAGGGGTGGGTTAACTGTTGCGATGGGTAACCTGGCAGGGCCTCGTTAAGATGAGAGCCAGTGGTTACTCTGGAGATCAAAGTTGATGGACTTGTATTGGTCTGTTCGTATGAGTTATATGTGATTGTGTCGTTGTACTTGTGCTTAGTTGTATAACTGTCACTGACCTTGTGTGGTGTCGTGTGGTGTTTTCTTTCTGTTATGTGTCTGCGGTGATCCATTTGATATTGCTGGCAAATGGTGAGCATATAGTCTTATCAGGTATTGTTGATTGCTGAGCTTTGGCTGGGATTCTTGGAGGGAGCGAGTCACCGCTTAGTTCACTTATTCAGGATGATGATTAGTTTGATCAGTTTTTACTCTCCCGATGTTAGGTAGTTGGAGTAGTATCGCGTTGAAATCTGTATTTTTTAAAGAAGTTAATAAAGTTATTTAATTTGTTCTTTTACTGTCTATTTGATATGAACTACCTCGAACAAACGAGATTGAAATGCTTCTATTTTCTAAGGTAAGCCTTGGTAAAGCTATTTGGTAGATGAGGGTGTTAATTACATATTGATGTTGGGGTTGTTCTGAGAAAACTGATTATTGTAGAATAATTTCTGCGGATTTTTGTTAAAATAATTGTCTCTCAAATTCACATGTATGACGTAAACAATTTCGTGAGTGGCATTAAGGCCAGCCTTTACTAAGGTCATATTCTTTTATACTCCTCATATTCACTATTTTCTTCCCTCTATCTTTATAGGGTTTATTCATGCTTTCTTTCTTATTTCCATTTTTGAAGCTATGTGTGGTCCATATTTAATTTCATGTGGGGTTATATATGTGTGATCAAAATTCATTCTCTTATTCTTGTGCAAAAAAAAAAATAAAGAAAGAAAAGAGTGAATTGCAGGGAGTACTTAACTTCAATTCATTCTTGATGGTATAAATTTAAGGAAATGCTAAATCCCGCGTACAATTTTATTCAATCCCGCGGATTTTTTCGACTTATTACAAACTTACCCCTCTCATTTCTCACCCTAATTTCTCTCTTCTACCAAAGAAGAAATCAAAACCCCAAAAAACAAGAGGTATTACGTAACCCAGTTCCACCCAACACTCAACACCCAACAACCCTCACACCCACTCCCTGCCACCACCGTCCACCCATCACCGCCCCCACTCCTGCGCCGACCCTCCCCGCCCCTACACCCGTTCCATCCACCCTCCATCTCGCCGACCACCCTGTAACACCCCCATACTCCAAGTGCCTTACCAGGACCACTTAAGGCATGGAAGTGCTAACATCTCGGTTCCCCGAGGCAATGATAATCATAAGACAATATCAAAACATACTTAAAAGTATATAATGTTTAAAGTGATTACATACCAACTCCAAAACTGATAAAAAGAAATACAAGATTCTCAGACGGTCTACTGCTAAAACTATCAAGGCTATAAAACATCGTCTGACACAGCGGAAGACTTCTACTGCCACGTGATGACTCATCCCGGCTATCCCATACGCTTCATATCATACCGCTCAATAATCGCTCACCACCCCGAATGGATCACCCACAGTTTTTAAAACATTTAAACGGGTCGATTAATCACACAATTTATATAAACCAAAGAACACAATAAACAAACAGCTCAAACGGTCACACACACAATCACACCCACTCCAATCAATCTCCGTCATCGATCGTCCACCTGGACCACCACGCCGATGGGGGACCGCAGCCGTTCCCACCTAAGCCCCGCTCATCATACCGAGCGATAACCTTGTCCCATTAATGTGCACATCCCCTCCCGTGGCGGGTTCCACGGAGGGCGAAACTAGGGCGTGAAGCCACTCCCGCAAGTGACTCCACTCAGCCGAGAACGCATCTCGAGAACCAGAGACAAACAATCACAACCATCAAACAACAATCAATCAACAACCGTCTCAATACGAATACGATAACAATCAACAATCACACAACACCAACAATGCATTATGGGACTAATACTGAGTAGGGAAACCCTACCTGGAAAGCAACACAATCAGACGGTCTCAACAGCTGATATCAAAAGGCTTCTTCTACGAATCCTCCTCCTAACATGCAATCATACAATTACTACCAATCAATACATACAACAAAACCCCCACATCCCAAATTAGGGTTTAACTAACTTTAATGAAATACTATAAAAACGGTACGTAGATCTTACCCTCGACAGAAGGATCACAAAGGTATAAATAAAGGTAAAATCCGACCTTCCAAGCTCCGAGATTTGCCAACAATGCGATTGATGCGAAGAACGTAGTTTGTTTTCTCTTTTGAAAGCAACTAGGTTTTAAAAATGTTTAAAGAAAAGTGGCGGAAGTAATTATATACTTAATCGCATTATTAACAAAACCGACAAATCATCCCCCCTTAAACCGGCTACTCGGTCGAGTAGCTGAGGTACTCGATCGAGTGCCCCCTTACTCAATCGAGTATCAAGGTTACTCGATCGAGTACCCAACAGGTCAGAAACTATTTTAAAAACGCAACACACCCTTACTCGACAGAGTAAGGCCTACTCGATAGAGTACCCAGAGACTCATAAAACCGTAGTATTACAGTCTTCCCTCCTTAAAAAGAACTTCGTCCCCGAAGTTCAAACCGTACATAAAAACAAACATACTAACTCGGTCAAGACGCAACAAAGCTACTAAGAACTCAAAACAAAACCCCAACTTATAAAACATGAAACCATGAACTCTTAACACCAACTTCACCAACTGTTCCTACCTCCACACATCGCTCACGATGTCGTATCAACTACATCATAAACTCTCCCGACACTAACTCCATACACTACTAACTACCATCCACGAACGCTGCTAGCTCCGTAATATATCATCCACTACCAAATCCAATATCAAGACACTCATAGACATCAAACGGAATGTTACATTCTACCACCCTTAAAAGGAACTTCGTCCTCGAAGTTTACTCACACTCATAACCTCATCATCCAACTGTCAACACTAGCTACTACAAGCACGGCCATGACCTTTAATAAAATCAATCAAAACAAATATCCGTCCTTTATCCTACACCAACACTCTACTTCCAAATATACTACCATATGTACAACCATCAAAATCTCTTTTATCGCATCCTACTCCTCTTAAGATAAATGTTACGTCTTCGTAACTCACTAATACTAAATCCTAGCTATATCGTCTCATAATCCTCATCACCACCGCATGTCAAAGATAACCACCTATAATCTAAACACTCACCATGCATATATCCAAGGCTCTCTTACTTAAACATTTCTCATACCTCAACTCATTCGGCACACCACCTAACCTATACCAGAAAACTCGTAGCAAAATCACCATACTAACTCTCCATTATTCAAAAAACAACATACCTCTCTATGTAAAGCACCTATCTCCCAAAAGCATAACTCACGATCCACACTCGTTACATACACTCACACTAGATCCTCAAGTTCTTTCCTTCATTACCGCAAAACTCATACATAACTTAACATGACACTAATTCCTCCAAACACCCTACACTCACTGTCTCAACAAAGGATTATGAACCACCTGCGTCTTTCAGATCATTACCACACATGTTTTACGAATCACTTGCCATTACCATGTCTACTAAAGCCTTATCTAGAACAAGATCAAAATTACTGTAACAACTTCTGACAACTATGTCCCATCAACCGAATGTCACTATATCATGACAACAACGAAAACATATACAACTCTCTTTCATATCGTACTCTACCCTCATTCCAAAACTTAATTGGTAAGAAACATCAATAAGCAAAACAACTGTCTATCTGTACAAACTGAAACTCACAGGAAGCAACATCAAACAAAACAACGATCTATGTTTTTTTTTTTTTTTGTGAAATGTAAATTTGTATTAATAATTAGGAACATTACACCAAGCACATTCTCATCATACAATACTCAAAAGAAATTAGACTAAATCTAACTTTTGCAGCCAACACAAAGCTTTCCTATGACTCTTACAAGTTTCTATAGAGCCTAGCTTCCCTTTTAAAACACTCTGAATCTTCCTCAAAATCGCCTGAGGATGATGCACCACTCCCTCAACCCGAGCAGTGTTCGTATTGAACCAAATGAGATAAATCAGTGTTGCAAAAGCAGCCATGACGACTTTCTTTTATAGCAAAGACCTGCATCTCCAGTTAATGAGCCAGATAATAAGCTCTCTGTGACAGGCATACCCTAACCACTGCTGAAGTACCAGTAAACACTTCTGACTGTAGACACAATAACAAAAAAGATGCTGCTGAGTCTCCTGTTGTGCACCACACAGATCACAAACCCCATCACTAATGATCCCAAACCGCAGAAGTCTATCCTTAGTCAACAGTTTTTGATGCACATAAACCCAATTAATGAAACAGACTTTTGGTAAACAAAGCCTATTCCATACATAAGGCATCCAACTGACCTGCACATGATCCCTGAGCAGCCAGTCATAAACCTCACTCAAGACATAATCCTTAGATAGCCAGCCATTAGTGAAAAAACCAGACTGTAAAATCTCCTTAACTCTACAAACTTGTCTCTAAGTCCAACTAGAATTAGTAGTAGCCTTGTAATCCCACCAGTTTGATTGTTTTATATAAAGGTGATGCACCCATTTCACCCACAGAGTGTCCTTCTTCTGAGAAATCCACCAGGTATACTTGCTCTGTACTGCCAGGTTCCAGAGAAGACTGTGTTTAATACCAAGCCCACCCTTATCACAAGGCAGGCAGCAGGTATCCCAAGCAATTCTTGGTACCTTATGGAAGTCATCAGTGCCAGACCACAAATAGTTCCTGTAGACTGCATCCACTCTACTGAGAACACCCTTAGGTAATAGAAAGATCATAGACCAGTAGCTGTGAAGTTGTGACAATACTGACCTTACCAAGACTAGTCTTCCTGCATAGCTCAGTTTTTTTGCCCCCCAACTTCTTATCCTTGCCACAATTTTATCCACCAAAAGACTACATTCAGCATTAGTGAGTCTCTTATAAGATATGGGAATGCCAAGGTATCTAAAGGGGAACTGACCAAGCTTAAAACCAGACAGCTGCAGAATTGCTTCAGTAGCCATAGGTGTAATACCATGAAGATACATCTCAGACTTGTCTTGATTCATACGAAGGCCAGAGGCCTCAGAAAAGGAAAGGAAAGCTCTCATGAGGACTCTCACAGAGGCAAGGTCACCTCTGCAAAACAAGAGAAGATCATCTGCAAAAGCCAGATGACTCAACCCCAACTTCCTGCACATAGGATGAAACCTAAACTCTGGTCTTTGAGTAACCACACTGAGAATCCTGGTGAAATACTCAAGACAGAGGGTAAATAGGAGAGGAGACATAGGATCTCCTTGCCTGAGCCCCCTCCTTCCTTTGAAAAATCCAAATTGGTTCCCATTAAGAGCTAGAGAATAGTAAGGGGATGTGAGGCATTGCATGATCCTATTTATCATAGTCATAGGAAATTCCAAAGCAGTCAACATTCCTTCAACAAATTCCCATTCAATAGAATCATATGCTTTCCTGAGGTCAACTTTCATCAGGACCCTAGGAGAACATGTCTTCCTGTTATAGAGTCTCACAAGGTCTTGACAAATCATGATATTATCTATGATATCCCTCCCTTGTAGGAAAGCACTCTGATTAAGACTCATAAGTTCAGCAAGGGTGCTAGCAATTCTATTACAAATGATCTTAGTAATACACTTGTAAATCACATTGCAGCAAGCAATTGGTCTATAATCAGTCACAGAGGCAGGACAATCTTTTTTAGGGATTAAAGTAATAAGGATAGTGGCACTAAACTGTTTTAGCAGCTTACCAGTCCTGAAGAACTCCTGGACTGCACCACACACCTCATCACCTACAACATTAAATGCATCTTTGAAGAAACCAGACGAGAACCCACTACAAAATAAATGCGCGAAACTGACGGCCAAAATCCGTCAATAACGACCTTTATCCGTCAGAAACACGGGTTCCTGACGGTTTTTCCGTCAGGAATGGACGTCACTACGATTCGTCACAAAAAACGGATTCCTGACGGATTTTCCGTCAGGAAATTGATTTATTGACAGAAAACTGACGGGTAATCCGTCATATCAGTCAAGCGTGTTTCTGACGGATTTTCCGTCACGACTACCCATTACTGACGGTCTATCCGTCATACATGGCATAGAAAGTCAACAAAAAGTCGACTTTTCTGACGAAAATTCCGTCAGAAAAGTCAATATTTCTGACGGAAATTCCGTCAGAAAAGTTGACTTTTTTAAAAAAAAATATATATTTTTTTTAAAAGTTAATTCTCATTTATAAATCAATTACAAAACAAAACTGAATGTTAAGAAAAGAAAAGCCTTTTGATTCCTTCAATCCTAGTAACTAGTCTAGCTGAGAAAGAATATGTTCCCTATTAAAAAGTAGTTACAAAATTTTGAGCTGCTCAACTGAAACGTATTCATAATATAAATGGCTGACTTGGCTTCTTCTCATCCTTTCCTCACTTTCTCCACTTCTTTAAAGGCGTAGATTAGCTGTTGTTTCTTCCTTCACCCGCCTTCTCCACATAGTTTGTTCCACTGTTTCAATTCATTCATTACTGAACTATTCGAAGCGAAACTGGCAGCAACCTGCAGTTTGCAGATTGCGAGACATTAGAAAGTGTAGTATTTACAATATCAATAAGAAAGTGAAATGCTACTAACTGAACTCAAAATTAGCAATTTTTACCAGACATTAAAAAGTTTTGTATTTTACGATGACTTCTTCCAGCTTCTCTTCTTCTTTTACCTCAGATGAAGCATTAGTCGAGTGTACATTCTCCTGTGCTTTCTTCTTCCTTTCCTGTAAGAATGACAGTTGAAAATCGAGTGAAAAATAATATTGGACAGGCATATATAATCCATTACTCCATCACTAATACATCAATTAACACGACATTTTTTTCATTATATCCAACATGTAAATTGAGAAATTAGTTATCAAAGTTGACGCCACTTGACCAACAAAGTCAAATGGTGACAATTTATAAATGGGATGGAGGGGAAAATAATTGAACCAAACTTATAGTTAGCTTGAAGTGCTCACATTAAGAAAGGTTTTCACATTATCACCAAATCTTATTTAAGACCGTCTTAACTTGACGGCTCTCATTATAATAAAGGTGGAAATGAAAAGAGGTTGTGAGACGTCTTAAGTTAAGACGGTCTTACGCAAGACCGAATCTCACATTATAGCATGCACATAATGGAGACAAAGTATGCAAACAAGTTATCATCTTTGTAAGACCACACGAACATTATGATTTATGACTTGAGAAAATTTCTTGTGCATCGACTCCTTGATTATCCAAGTCTTACTATCTCTTCCATTGAAACATATACGGAAGTCTCTTTATGCAACGAACAGAAATCAATTTCTTTGATACAACAAAAAGACTATCAAGAGTATCCACACTCAACCAACCTCTTAGAACAAGAAAACCTTGTCACACTACGCATCACACGAGTAAACTAATGGGTGAATTTACGACTCGTCTCGTCTGGTCAAATGTGGACTACTCAAAACTGATAAACTACAATAACTGAACATCACATTAGCAGTCATTAAAATGTTAAAAATAATAGGCATACAATAATTTGTTCGTGACAGTCCAATAGCCAGGGGTGAGGCCACCTATACTATTGGTGTAGCACTTTTTTTTTTTTGGGGAAAGTAAGTGTATATATTAATAAAATCTCATCATACAAGAGCTAACTAGAGATTATCAACCTCTCTAGTTAAATACAATTTGGACACACACTTGTTAACCACTCTCTAGTTACATTAGTTCCTATAACAAGATTTCTACCTCTCAAATTCATTAACAAGCACTCCTTCACCTGTTTTATCAAAACAACAGGGAAAGGAAGCCCATACAGTAACCTGCATCTATTCCTTACATACCAAATGAGATACATAAGATGTGCTCATGGCCACCACTTGTTTCTTCAAAAGTGAACGTTCCTGAGCCTAATCCACAGTCAATAATTCCATTCAAAGGAATCTTGACTTGCAGCCATTCCTCCAACAACCTCAGACACCTCTGACTATAAGAGCACTGAAAGAATAAGTGTTCAATATTCTCTTCCTCTGTGTCACATAACAAACACCTATTTCTTGCAGCAATCATCATCTTCATTAACCTATCCTGGGTGAGTATTCTCTTATGAGCTACCAGCCATATAAAGAATGCATGTTTAGGCACAATCAACCTGTTCCTAGTCCAGTGGTGCCACCGGACATCAACACCATCATCAACAAGCCAATTGGTGTAGCACTTGCTACACCAAAATACAAAAAAATCTTGAGAAATTAAAATTTTTGCTACACCATTAATTAGCCATTTATTGATTATTTATGTTATTATCTCTCTCTTTTAATCCTATTTCCCAAGTTCTCTACTTTGTTACATTCAATTCAAGAAATATTTCCTTGACCTGTGCTTTTCAAGAATTTCAACGTTCCTAATTCTCAAAAATGCTGAAGAAGTGGAAAAAACTAGTCTAATGAGTAGTGTAAAAGCAATGCCTACAAAATTCAAGAATGAGATGGGACTCAGATAAACCATGGCTATTGCTTTTAAAGTTATTCTTTGTTGTTAACCTTGACGTTTACTTTCTAAAACGCTAATGTAGTCAACAGATAAAACTTGTTTTCAAATAGTCATGTCCGAGTACGGGAGTAGTACACTAATTTCGCTACACCAAATAAAAAATCCCGGCCTCGCCTCTGCCAATAGCAAGCCAAGAATACAGAAAACAAATCAAATAAACAATGCTTCATTCATAAATCTCTCTTAAGGTGGCAGTATCCGTCTTAAGATGAAACAAGTCAAATATGCTCACATTTACATATATAGGACAAACCTTTAGTTAGCATCCCTAGGCAACCTCCTTTTGTCCTATGTACCATATTTGACCCATTTTAAGTTTAAGACGGATATTACCGACTTAAACAAGAATTGTGTTATTAACAAACGCATAAGCAGTATAATAATGCAAACCCATGTGAAATAAGCATTAGAATAATCTCCCAAATCACTGCTTTTGAAAATTTAGGAATTAATTTACTATTATACATCACAAATTGCAGTCAAAATTGTAACTTTAAGTAAACCCAATTGTTGAAAACACAAAGAGTAATTATTCTATAAGAAAATGACCAAATAACCTGAAATTCCTCAAATTAGGAGTCTCATTTTCATATTGAAATCAAATTAGCAGATGAACAAATACTAGAAGAGAAAAAATGTAATAAATAAATAAAAAGGGAAAGAAATGAAAGAATGTATACTCACCAAAGAAAGAGAGATGGGAGATCCGGCAAGGCCGCATGGTAGTCGGAGTAAGAGAAGGGAGCCGGAGAGTGGCCGGAGGTGAGGTGGTCAGTGGTAGTGAGGGTCGATTTTGGGGGTTAGGGTTTGGGTAATGTTAAGTGATTTGGGAAAATAATGATAGGAAATGAGGAAAGACGCAGGGATATGTTAACAAATTTTCGACGGAAATTCCGTCGGAATTTTTCTCAATAATTGACATTTGACGGGATTTCCGTCGAATATCTGTGAGTCGACGGAAATTCCGTCAGGATGTATTGGCGCGTTGTTGCTTTTTTAACGCGCCGGTAAGAACTCGTGATGGCAATTCGAGACGGGATTTCCGTCAGTAATCCAATACTGACGGAAATTCCGTCACTAATCCGTCAGTTTCCCGAATTATCTGACGGTTTGAAAATTCCGTCAGAAATTCCGTCAGTTTCCCGCATTATTTTTGTAGTGACCCATCAGGGCCTGGAGCTTTATCACTAGGAATGGACAACAAAGCTACCTTGATCTCCTCCTTGGTAATAGTTCTACACATAGCAGCAGCCTGATCAGGGGTAACCAGCTTGCCCTGTTTAACTACTCCAGCACACACTTTAACCACAACCTCAGAAGTACCCAATAACTTCTCATAATACTCCAAAAAAGCATGCTCAATGGTATCAGCTTCAACACACATCTGACCATTAGCATCTTGGATACTGAGTACTTTATTCATAGCTCTTCTGGCCTTGATGGTTATGGAAATAATGCGTGTTCTCATCAGCATTATTTAACCAGAGAGCCTTTGCTTTCTGAGCAAGGTATGAGATCTTTGCAGTTTCCAAATCCTGATAAGATTTAGAGGCAATCCTCTCCTCAGCCATAAGCATAATGTTTGTGGGGTCCTGGTGAAGTCTCCCCTGGATATCCTCCAAAAACAATTTAGCCACCTGAGTAGAGTTGACAATGTCCCCATAACCTTCTCTATTCAATTTCTTAAGAGGACCTTTCAGAAGCTTCAACTTTTTTGCAACTTGATAACTCAAACACCCAGTGATTGATGTACCCCCAAACCTGCTGGACAATACTCAAAAACTGATCATCTTTGCCCCACATATTGAAGTACATAAAACGAGACTTCTGCCTGGGATAGGTATGCCACAGCTCCATAAGACAGGGACTATGATCATATAACCCCTCAGGTAAAAAGGTAACAGACCCAGAAGGGCCCTGAATGAGCCACTGATCATTAGCCAACGATCTATGTTTAACTGGTGTGTACTTTCGAAAACTCGCATCATAATCATCCCGCCTACTCCACCACAACCGGTGACGGTATCGCAACACCGCCACCAACAGCCACACCTGCAGTGTGAAAATACCCGCATCACAACACTAAATACCGTGCCCGGATCACCACCCGAGGCACCACAACCACATCGATAGTCATAACAACGTACACAATCCCATAAGCACTGACTCAACATAACTTCTCGGACAAGAAAAACTTACTCAAATCCACTTTACTAAATCACAAAGCAACATATTATATGAATTAAACAGATAATAACCTCATGAATATCATCCCCTTACCACATCACGGAATAACATATATCATGAATACATACAAGTATAACCAGTCATGCCAGATCAATCAAATTATTACCTCTTTGAATATCATTCAATTAAATTACCGTGTCCAACATATATTACAAAGCATTCAAATAACAGTTTTATAACTATCACACCATACCACTTCCCGTGAGGTCAGAACCTCACACAAACATTTATACACATCGTAGACCCATAATCACATCCAACTGGTCAGTCCTGATCACGTAAGTTACCACTCGATAAAGGTTACCTGTCGCCCGAGCTTAACTCATATGCCCCTCATAACATGTTCTCCCATTCGCATAACCATCACCTCATGCCAAGTATAACCATACCATTACTATTCAACTATTAGCACCCGCCTCATCTAACCACATCTTATACTTCCTTACAACCATACATATCTATCCGGCCTCTACAAAATCAACCTCAATAGAATTGCTACCTTTCTAATATACCATCACCCTTAACCACTAGTCACAAACCATAACACTACCATTGTCCGGACATCAAACCTCTTACACTCGTCTCTAAACATCACGATTTCTTTCCTATCTTTGGTTAACATCCCAAATAACGAACATCGAATCCATCAACAAAATTACCTCAACATTCTTCCCAATACTATCCTTAATTGTATCATCATCTAACTCTCCACCAAAATTCTCGTATCGTCCAAATACTCCACCAACTTCTTACTCCCTTAATTCCTCGAAACTCATGATTAATCATGTTGTCCCGAAACTTCTGTATAACCATTAACTTACTTACTCTTGATAGTATCATACATCTCGACGATTCCTTAATTTTATGTCACATAACTCCGGTGAACATTTTTCTCAACTTACTTTTATCCTTCTTTTCTCTTTATACTCAACAATACCATTTAATAACTCAACTCCTTATTACTTCTACCTAACTCTTTAGTGCTCCAATTACCTTCTCATCATTCCAAAACTCAAATTCCATTATTTCATATCGATATCATCTCACTCTTTCCTACCATGGATCTTCTCTTATTATGCTATCACTCACACTTGCCTCTAATCTGTCCATAAAGTCAACGTTCACTGTTCAACCATTGCATCTCCTTTGTACATTTCTAGAAATCAAAATTCCTTTCATACCGTTAATTGCCCAAGGAAATCCCACAATAGTTTCACCTCTTAATAAACCAAATCTCCCAAACTCACTCACTGACTACAAATCCACCTCGCGACATGTCTCCACACAGTTCACTATATACCACTCTTCTCAACCCCTTTAAAACGAACTTTCATTATGTATATTCTTAACCCACATGACTCCTAACCATCTCCCTCCATAATTCTTTACACCTCTCAAGTTGCCACTATCCACATCCTTACTCTCAATAATCCTTTCATTCTCACGTTCCTTAGACTCACATCATCCCTTGCCCATATTCACTCACTTTTACATTACTCAACACACACTCATATCACTCATCTCATCTTAGAAAACACGTTCTATGCCTCAATTTAGCCATAACGATCTTCCTTTTCTTTTTCCACTATCTATCGCAACCACATATAACTCATGTCCTCCCACCGAATTCATACTCACCACAGGTGCCACTCACTACACCACAAGATTGGGTAACTTACGCGTCAAGACCAACATACATGTAAAACAATGCATAAAGAAGCAAAATAACACCTTTGAATTAAACATAATATGCAACGAAGTCAAAAGATAAGCATATGACCCAAAATAGGGGTCACTAGATCGAGTACAGGCCACTCGATCGAGTAAAAGGACTTACTCGATCGAGTAGGTGAAGGTCAAAAGCACGTAAAACAAATCACCAGGGCTACTCGATCGAGTAACTAACGTACTCGATCGAGTGCCGCCTACTCGATCGAGTACCAAGGCTACTCGATCGAGTACCTCACGCAATTCTCAACATTGTCCAAGTTTTCGTTAAACGGTCATAACTCATTCATTTCTTGGTCGTTTTGGGCGTGTAACCTATCGTTAGAATCGTAAAAGAACAAGCTATCACCTCCAATTGGAATCACATTAAAATCATTTATGCATCTCAAGGTATAACAGTTTAAAGACAACCTCCCTATAATCGAAAACACAACTACTTGATTTTACTTCCCAACAACTTAAACGACAACATGGTAAACAAAAACAACTCGATGCTCATAAAACTAGTATCTCTAACCACATGTTACTAACTTCAAAAGCCAAGCAACAAATAACTCGATGCACATATATCATTCAACTTACCAATCACATATTACCCACATGTTTTTATTATATAACTTTACGTAAACAAAATCACAATTATACGACATCAAGTATCATATTCACATGTTACTAGCATAACAACCTTATAAAATCTCTTCCATCATACAACATGTTTTATAAAAAAAATATCATATTATCATGCAACAATTATCATCTTTTTCCACCAATTATTCATGCTCTTACTCAAACTTTCAGCTATATAAACTCGTACAACACTACCAACAACATATATGTATACATAACTCTATGTATAACTCAAATCAAACAAATTTTCTTTCCGTATATCTATAATGCCATATCGTAAAAACAACTATCATGCTTTCAATCAATAACTTACGAAATCACATCATCACCATCTTTTCTACACATTCCCCATTCTCCACATACATACATCCACTGATTCATGCCACACATCACTACATAGGTACACAATGCACAAGGTAAACACATAGCGATCCCGACTCATATCCCATAGTGACCGGTTCAAAATTGTAGGGCGAGTTCGCGACATTAGGACGTCTCCCAAGTCTTTGCATTAGCTCCTACAACTTCTACCCCGGGTTCATTTTAATTGACTCCATATGTTCATTGGATTCATTGGTTATAGGTTTCAGGATCGTCGCTCTGATACCATTTTGTAACACCCCCATACTCCAAGTGCCTTACCAGGACCACTTAAGGCATGGAAGTGCTACCATCTCGGTTCCCCGAGGCAATGATAATCATAAGACAATAACGAAACATACTTAAAAGTATATAATGTTTAAAGTGATTACATACCAACTCCAAAAAGCGATAAAAAGAAATACAAGATTCTCGGACGGTCTCTCGCTAAAACTATCAAGGCTATAAAACATCGTCTGACACAGCGGAAGACTTCTACTGCCACGTGATGACTCATCCCGGCTATCCCATACGCTTCATATCATACCTGCTCAATAACTGCTCACCACCCCCGAATGGATCACCACAGTTTTTAAAACATTTAAACGGGGTCAGTACTAATCACACAATTTATATAAACCAGCAACACAGTAAACAAACAACTCAAACGGTCACACACACAATCACACCCACTCCAATCAATCTCCGTCACCGACTGTCCACTGGACCAGCCCACGCGTGGGGGACCGCACCGTTCCCACCTAAGCCCCGCTCATCATACCGAGCGATAACCTTGTCCCATTAATGTGCACATCCCCTCCCGTGGCGGGTTCCACGGAGGGCGAAACTAGGGCGTGAAGCCACTCCCGCAAGTGACTCCACTCAGCCGAGAACGCATCTCGAGAACCAGAGACAAACAATCACAACCATCAAACAACAATCAATCAACAACCGTCTCAATACGAATACGATAACAATCAACAATCACACAACACCAACAATGCATTATGGGACTAATACTGAGTAGGGAAACCCTACCTGGAAATCAACACAATCAGACGGTCTCAACAGCTGATATCAAAAGGCTTCTTCTACGAATCCTCCTCCTAACATGAAATCATACAATTACTACCAATCAATACATACAACAAAACCCCCACATCCCCAAATTAGGGTTTAACTAACTTTAACGAAATACTATAAAAACGGTACGTAGATCTTACCCTCGACGCAAGGATCACAAAGGTATAAAGAAAGGTAAAATCCGACCTTCCAAGCTCCGGGATTTGCCAACAATGCGATTGATGCGAAGAACGTAGTTTGTTTTCTCTTTTGAAAGCAAATAGGTTTTAAAAGTGTTTAAAGAAAAGTGGCGGAAGTAATTATAAACTTAATCGCATTATTAACAAAACCGACAAATCATCCCCCCGTAAACCGGCTACTCGATCGAGTGCCTCCTTACTCGATCGAGTATCAAGGTTACTCGATCGAGTACCCAACATGTCAACTATTTTAAAAACGCAACACACCCTTACTCGACAGAGTAAGGCCTACTCGATAGAGTACCCAAAGACTCATAAAACCGTAGTATTACAACCCACTCCCCAGTCCCCACACATACAACAGGTTCCCAACTCCTACCACCCATACTGCCCTCCGACCACCCTCCATAATGCGCCCTCCGACTACCCTACTCCGGCCTGTTCGACGATCCCACTACCACCCCTTCAACAACCCTAATTGTATTCAAAATCAAGTTAAACCCTAATTGTAACAATGACCCCTTTTTAGTACAAAAAACATGAATTAAATCGACTAGAAAACGGTATTAATAAAATTGTTCATAAGACGGAGAAATTACACGTGATATGTGCGAATTACGGTCCATAATTGTCGAATTATTGACGAATTGGTTAGATTTTAAGAGAGAGAGAATAGAGGAGAAGTATTTTTAATTTTTTTTCAAGGTAAAGGGTAATAAACTAATAATGGAATATTAGAGGCAATTGCGCGGAATTTGTGCGCAGAATTTAGAAAATACGTAAATTTAGTTTAGGTATTTTAAGTTATCCTATAAGTTCAGTTAAATTTAGTTTAAATTTTCTTAGTTTATTTTTTTTTTCACTTAATTCAATTCATGTGATATCCAATAAACTTAGTCCAATTATCAATATAGTTTAATTCAATTCAATTTCAATAAATTTTAGTTCAAATTTTAGTTTAAATTTTTTGAATTTTAAAAAACAAGCGCTTTGTTTTTTGGGGTGTAAAGCAGGTTATCCATCATTAATTACAGTATATAATCTCATCGCTGCAAGTTAAAGAGTCTGTTCCATTCCTATCAAGAGGTGAACAACGAGTACACCAAAACCAGCCCCATCTGATTACAATTTACAAATAAGAAACAACTGAACAAGGCCTTAGTAAGTTAGTAATTAGTAGAGCTGGCAAAAGCTGACCCGACCCGAGGTACCCGACTCACCCGTCGAAACTCGGCCCGATAGAACCCGTAAATTGGGTGCACCGAAACCAACCCGACCCGAGGCCAACCCGATAATAACCGATAGGAGCCTTATTTGTTTTTCAACCTGAACCAGATCTGAATCGACCCGACCCGACCCGTGATCAGATATTAAGTCAACCTGATGAATGATCTGATAATGAGCCAACTTAATAATGATGTAAAAGGACCAAATTGACATTTATCTTAATTATTTTAACTTAAAACTACAAATACCGTACACATTGTTTAAACATAAAATTACCAATTAAAAATTAAATAAATAATATAAAATATAGTGCTGATAACCTGGCCCGGTACTAACCTAACGCAAAAATGACCCGACATAAATTGTAATCGATCCGACAAAACCCAAACATGATATAACCTAATTCACTTTGTTCCGATCCGTTGCCGACCCGAATAACCCAATTGCCGGCTCGAGTACTAATACACACACTTCTCCCTTAAAAAAAGAAAAGAAAATCCATCATTTTCCAATGGCAGTCCACGTCTTCCCTCCTGTCAGGCTGTCACCTTATTACATAACTCCTCTCTCCTACTATAACATCTGATTCCGTCCACTCCACCTGTTACCGGTAATAACCAGTCAACTCCCTCTCCCCTATCCCACACGTGCCATCCCCCCAACTTTTCACCCTCTCGCACGTGCCTTGCTCCTCACCCATACATATACACAATTGCACCCATTCCATTTATATTGCACCATTTTTTTTTTCTCTTCTTTCTCCCACCCCCCTCTTCAATTCCCTTTGTTTGGTGCAACAAATTAAAGTTTGACACAGAAATCCAATTAAAATACCCACTTTCACATTATTATAACACAAACACTACTTTGATAAGTACTTTTAGAAAGATAAACCTCAATTTTTCCTACAAAATCATCTACTTATATTGTAAAACGGTTTTATTTTATAACTACTTTTCTGCTAATATGAACCATGATTTCATAGCGGTATGATCCGTTTTACATAATATTTGGGTTTATGTATAAACCCTCTTTATCAGAAACTAGCTAAAATTTGATATTAATTTTGCACCCTTCATAATAATAATAATAATAATTATAATAATAGTAGAGGTTAAGAGTTAAGAATTAAAAGAATGAGAATTAGGAAAAGAAAGGTACCTTTACCTCTTTCATTACTTTCTCCAATACCCATTACAGATGCCCACCTTTTCAGCCGGTCATCGGTCAGCCTGGTGCAACCTACTCAAGATCAAACTACTCATACCTCCAATGTTAACTCTCAGCCGTCCGATCATTTGACTACTTTTGATCTGCGCCGTTCGATCGATGATGGAAATAGTAGTAATGATCAACATCATGATTGTTTGGTAAGAAGCTAACGATATTGTCTTTGTTTTTCATATTTATTTATTTCTTTCTTTTAGTGTTAGTTTTACTTTTATTTATTTTATTTTCTTGTTGTTCTTGGTGAGTAAACTATTTCTTGGGTGTCGAGAAATTGCACCACCACCATTTTTTAAAATTCCGAATACAAATTCTCAAATAAGATCGTTATACGCATATGAGGGTCGAAATTGAAAGACTTAATTACTCCGTACTTGATTATATAAGTAGAATGATTTACACCGGATTAATTGGTTTTCCAAACTTAATTTGCGGTCTGATATTATTATTTTGGGAGCACTAAATTCTCCTAAATATATAGGCTATTAAATTATTCTCCGTCCTTCCAAATGAATTTTATACGATTAAAATATGTCACATATATTAAACAACAATTAGTCTCACTTTAGACGATATATCCGTCTAAGTATATGTAAGACAAAGCAAGTGGTGACATATCACTTGTTGTCCGTCTAAAGTGAGAATTTGTAATTAAACAAATAAATGTATGAAATTCATTTAAGTGGCCGGAGTGTTAAATATATGGAGAGAGTGTTTATTTGGGTTGCTTTCGTAATAAATAAATAAAACTTTATAATAATATAAGAAGGGGTTTATATTTGTGTGGCATGAGTTGTACCTTAGCTTGCTGTTTATTAATTAGTTGAATAATTCGTTGGTGATTTCCACAGGGATTTAAGGGAGTTGAGAGCGTGCCCAAGAGCAATGATGCTGGGTAAGCATTCCTCATTTCGTATCGTTGATAATCAACTTTTTTTTTTGTTAATCCTTCCATCTCAATATGTTTCGACTTTTTCGTTGCTCCTTCTAACTCAACCGATTGTTGTTTATCTGCTTTTTCAACAACGGTAAAGAACACTTGCTTAAGTTCCTCGTATATGGTATCATCTAACTATTTATTCTTAATTGGAGGAACTAAAGGGAAGATTCCAACTCCCTTTACCTCCAATGTTGTAAACTAGTTACCTACTTTGATCCCATTATTCTTTAAAAAAAGCTTGGAAAATAAGTAGATAAAACAAAAAGGATAATAACCTCAACATTTATAACTAGGCTAAAATGACAATACAATATGATTGATTGATGAGAGGTAAAAGATGATCGAGTCTTTATTAATTATCAACTTTTTTAGTGTAGACCATGCCATCCATCCCCATTTAATCATGTTTCAAAAGGAAAAAAAAAAAAACAAATTGTAATATTTTATGTAGCATCCGTGGGTATGTCCAATCCTCTAAAATCGTTTTTAGGCAGAAGTCTCTAAGATACTTATAAATAATGTTACCGTTTGTATTATCGTATCCATAAGGTGCATGTTAGCATGGGGTGGATGGATGGTCCCCAACACCATCATCATTATATGTGTTTCTTTTCTATGTACATAAATATAAATATGCACTCGGGTCTATATATATATATATGTTGATCTAAGAATTTCTCTATCACAATTGCTACATTTGTTAATTTTGTTCTTTAATGTGTATGGCCGTGGGATTTCTGGGATTTTCCGATTTTTAGCAACAAAAGCATAACAGCATTGGGTGCAGCAGCAGTAGCATGTTGTATTAATGCTCCTTTACCACTTTCCCATCATCAAGGTACAATTTTATCCTCGCTCCAATGTTATTGTTATCATACAGTTATTAAGATGTTCATCCGATGTCGCTAGTACATACACGTTGGTGACTTTATCAGTTAAACTAATTGACATTGGCGAATTCTATAATAATGTTACAATTGATTTAAGATTTATGGAATATGTACTTAATTGCACCATTATTTTATGTTCACGTATTAGAGAAAATGAGGTGGTGCGACGAGGATAAAGCAATGCCGTTGAAGAAAAGGCGAGGGAGTCTCGACTCAACTGAAACGACCAATGTCGTCGATGCTACATCCAAATCACTCGAGAATAATGTCGAAAAACCTGGCGTTGACGAAGAAGAAGTGAAGGGTAATTATGATGAGAGCAATAGTAATGGAGTAAATGGAAAGAAAGGTAGTAAGAGAGGGAAGACTATAATGGAAGGTTCAAGGTGTAGTCGAGTTAATGGTCGAGGATGGAGATGTTGTCAACCTACATTGGTGGGTTACTCTCTATGTGAGCATCACTTGGGTAAGGGACGGCTAAGAAATATGTCGAGCGTTCGAGGCCGCACAACGTCAATGCCTAAGAACACGGCTTTAGGCACGTCCAGTGAAACACTGGGGAATAGTGAGAAGATGAAGAAAAGAGCCAAGATTGGTGTTGTTAAGGCTCGATCACTTAGTAGCTTGTTGGGTCAGACGGTTGATACGTCGTCATCGAATGATAGTTCGAGGATTGCAGCAGCTCTTGAGTATGCTAAGGAAATCATTTAATAAGTGTTCGAGATCAGATCATATATATGTATTATAATCAATGTATGTTGTAGGAGTATATGTAAACTTTGGTGCAACTCTACTAGTAGTGTAAATGTAATATAATCGTATCGGCGAGTGCAAGATTAGTGACATTGTGACACACCTTTGAGTAATATATGCATGCATGTTACTCGGTCTATATATATATGACTTTGGTGCTGATTTTTTTTTAATGACGAGGGAACCCACAACCGTTATTTTGCGGTGAACATTGAATAAATTTCCAAATGTATGTGATAGCCTGCAAATCACATAGAACAAGTCCACCACCTTTTTTAGGAGGGTGACAGGCTCAAAGTTAGTTATTATCGTGTTGATTTAATGTTAAACTGGAACTTGTTTGTTGTATCCTTCATGTGTTTCTAAGTAACGATGGCATACTTAATTAATAATTACATAGCCGTCAATAATAACAGGAAATTAGAGACATTAGTTTATCAGGCTGCGTAATGTTGGGTGCAACTACCAACAATATAGTGTATGGTTTCTCATTATTCTACGTACGCACTTTTGGTAATCATCTCTTTCACGTGTAAGCTTCAAGTCTTCGACTATATAATTCAATATTAAGTATTGGAAGTTTTGAACAATGGATGATAATGAGTGAGATACGTATTTGGTGATGTTATACTTATATAGTTATATACATATTTTTTTGGAAAATTATTGTCTCATTCATATCTCTCCCTCATTCATTTAAGGAAAGTACTAAAACGACAATAGGTGTTACTGATTTCAATCACACCATAATTAAAATAATAAATTTAAATGAAAAACGATTTTATCTTTTTTATTTTTGCGCCAAAACAAAAAGGATCGAAAAGTAATTTCAATAAAAAAATAAACTAGATCCCTAATTACTAATCTTAAGAACTTCAAGCCACCAACAACTTGCAAGTTGCAAATCTCAAACTTCGAACCATTTGGTATTAAGACGATAGTCGTTGAAGATAACTTATCAATTGCGGAATTAATTTTATGTTGTCCATAGTTTGACAAGTAAATATTGTCTAACACAATCGGAAACGCAAACCAATTTTAATAGACATGTATCTTTGTTGCCCGACGCCAAACTGGTAATTGTGTTTTAGGTATAATATGCATAATGAAGACAATTTACTAGACTCAGATTGATGTTACTCCACTATTTTAAAATAAATGGCTAAAATTGATTTGCAGAACTTCTTTACATAACGTTCATTGCCTTTGACGGATTGATGATCTAGCTTTGCTTGATTGTCATTATTTATTAATATGCAGTTGATTATCCAAGACCATCGTATCCATTGATATAGTGTTCTTGTCTTTTGAAATCCTATATTCTTAGGTTATAAATTAGATTCATTAATTATTGATGTAATTAGTAAATAGTTTAATATTTTGATTATCTACGGTATAATTTATAAATGCATAATTACTTAATGACCCATAAAAAGGATATACAAATTGAAATTCAAATGTTTAGGAGGGAAACTAATTAATTTGACTATGTATTTACCAAAAAATTCCTCACCCGCAAATTATTCGCCAATTTAGACTAATAAGCTTGTGTAACACCACGTATAAGGTTCTTACCATAAGATCATAGTGAGCAGACTTAAACCCTTTATGCAATCCATCATCTCCCCTTTACATGGTAGCTCCATCACTGGAAAAGCCACCGACATTAGTTTTATCATTGCTTCCGAGATCCTTCACTCCATGAAATTGTCCAAATCGCAATCCGGATGGTTTGCTATCAAATTGGATCTAGAAAAGGCCTTCAATAAAATTGAGTGGCGTTTTATCCACAAGTGTCTCATCATGTGCCAAATTGACAATGACACTATTGTAATACTACGGTTTTCTATGCTTTTGGGTACTCTATCGAGTGGGGCTTACTCTGTCGAGTAAGTAAGTTTGTTTTACGAAACAGTGTTCTGCTGATGGGTACTCGATCGAGTAGGTGTGTCACTCGATCGAGTAAGGGTTACTCGATCGAGTAACTTGGTTCTGCGGGTTGTTTTTTAGCCGGGTTTTGTTAGTAACGCGTGATTGATATTTAAAGCTTTCCGTCAGTTCTTTTGTCACTTTTACCTTTTCTAAAACCTCTCAAAAGAAAAAGCAACTTACGTTACTTTCATCTACGCGTTGCTATCAAATCGCAAAGGCTAGGGTTGTCGGATCGTTGTGTTCTTTACGCCGTTGAGTTCGTCGCGTCGTGGGTAAGATCCTTGTATAGTTTTTATATCTTTTCGTTGAGTTTGTTTAAAACCCTTAATAATATTAGTTTATTATTTCCGTAGTATTCCCTTTGATTTCTAATTTGTGATTGCTTAGATTATTCTTTACAATTGTAGGTAAATTACCCTTAAAAAGGGATTGTACAAACTGAATCGCTGATGCAAATACAAAATGGACTCTTCCATTTTTGTATCAATCACGTTGTTTGATTTGTCTTTAGGTTACTTCTGGCTGATGTTACCGAAGTTCTTGCAATTACAAGGTAGCATAATCACATACTATCGTTAATGTTTGATTTAATTGTATAAGTTAAAACTATTCTAAGAGTGGTAGCCAAGTCTAGGCGATGTTATTAATGCCACAAAGGTATTATGTTGGTATGTTTTCAGTGTATTTACAGATTTGACACCCTAGAAAGAGTCATTGGTCAATTGAAATTTCTACATGCAAATAAATCATTGAAAGTCTTGAGTAATAGGCTATTTTTAACATGTTTGAAAGCTTCCTTGTTGATGACTACCCTTGGTAATTTTCAGTTTGGAGTAACATTACTACAAATCTCCAAGTTTGGGGATTTTTGTTGTATTAATTGTTGCTGGATAGTTTTGAAGTCCTTAAATTGACATTTCAGAAATTAATAGGTGGTCTGGGAATCGTAATTTCAATTTTGTGATTTTACTCTTTGATGATCCAAGATTCTTATTGACAGGTGTGTTAAGGATGTCTTGAACGTATCCATTATTCATGGGGATAGTTTGTATGGCTAACCCCTTTGCACACTAAGAGGTAGGCTGGACTCACCGAGCTACTACGATTTTTTTTACAACATTGCTTCATTTTTTTCTTCTCGTGCCCACTGCTTCAACACTACTACAAATACAGGCAACCACAACGGCCCTTTAACAACGCTTATTCAAGAAAATCATCAAAACACGTTGTAGAATTTATTCCGCGAATTTTACCAAACTTAATTACAACGGTTATGTGTTGTTAGCCGTTGTTATTTGTTTTAACAACGGGTCATACTTAAACAACCGTTGTTAATGAAAAAACTAATAACAACGGTTAAATTTTAACCGTTGTTAATGGTTTGGCGCCAAATTAGTGAAAAGTAATCACAACGGTTATATTAGAACCCGTTTTTAATACTTTTTAACAACGGTTGTAGACTCAATAACCGTTGTTATTAATATTATGAAAATCTTAAGAACAACATATTGCTTTATTCTACTATACGCTACAAACACAAACACAAGCTAATCTTTGCTACTATATCATCCTCCATTCCTCCCCGATCGTCTCTCTGTCTTCATCTCTAAATCATCTTTGTTGTCACGTCTTCTCTCCCTCATCGTGTATATCAATCAGGTATATATATGTTTCTTAGCAACGCTTATAACTAGATATAGGATTTTTTGGTTATTATCTAATTTGTTGATAATTTAGCTTAATTGCTTTCCTGAATTTCGTTTATTTGTTTGCCTATTATTGTATTTTCGGAATTAGTTGCCTATTATTACGAATGTAGAATAATGACTCGAACTTGGATGATTGATGCAAATATGAGTGACCGCACCTACAAGGATGGTTTAGCTGAATTTTATGAATTCGTTTAGAACAATTTGAAAGGTTCTTCTAGTATTGCATGTCCTTGTGAAAGATGTGGTAATATTAGCTATATGGCTTTTCCGGACGTTAAAATACACCTAGAAAAGTGGAGATTTAGTCGATCCTATACACTTTGGATTTTTCATGGGGAATCATTAGAGGAAGAGAATAACTCGGAAGAAGATGATGTTGAGGTACACGAAAGGCTAACCGATGATCCTGAGTTTGCCGAGTTTTTGAGTTGGAAGAGTTGGAAGTAGAGAAGTTGAATGTTGGGTCTATAGATAATGAAGAGAATGATAATGAGTCCATTGCTTTTGAAGATGTAGGTGATGACACTAGTAATTGGGATGACCTTAACAACATGTATGAGAAGTTGTGTGAGTCTGATGCACCTCTGTATCTTGGTTGTAAGTTCACAAAAATGTCATTTTGTGGTGAAGTTGTATAATATCAAGGGGGCAAATGGGGTGAGTGACACGTGTTTCACTAGTTTTTTAGCCTTGATAAAGGAGTTGCTTCCTGATGGTAATGTTCTACCTGTTAAGACATATGAGGCGAAAAAACTAATAAGAGGAGTGGGTATGAAATATGAGAAAATACATGCATGTCCAAATGATTGCATATTGTATCGGAAATTATATCAAAACTTAACCAATTGCCCTAAATGTTTGGAGTGGCGTTATAAAGATAAGGAAGGGATCCCGGCTAAGGTGTTGTGGTATTTTCCATTGATACCAAGAGTCATAAGGATTTATGCGAATCCCGATGATGCAAAAATGTTAACTTGGCATGAAACAGGAAGAATAAATGATGGAAAGCTAAGACACCCGGCAGATGGTAAGCAATGGAAATCGTTCGACGCTAAGTATCCCGAGTTCGGCAATGAACCTAGAAACTTACGTCTAACGCAGTCCACTGATGGAATGAACCCACACGGAAACATGAGTAGCCAACATAGTACTTGGCCAGTAGTGTTGGCTATTTATAACTTACCTCCATATGTGTGCATGAAAAGAAAGTATTTGATGTTGTCGTTGTTAATTTTCGGCCCTAAACAACCTGGAAATGATATAGATGTATATTTGGAACCTCTTCTAGATGATTTGCGATTGTTGTGGGATAGAAGTATTTGATGCATATAAGAACGAAACTTTCAATTTGAGAGCGATGTTATTGTGTACGATAAGCGACTATCAAAGCTTATGGCGACCTTTACGGGCACACAGTTCATGGGAAAGAGGCTTGTCCATTGTGTGGGGAGGATATCGAGTCGGAATACTTGAAGTCTTCTCGTAAGTATGTGTATATGGGAAATAGGAGGTTCTTGTCTCATGACCATTGTTATCGCAAGATGCAGAAAGCATTCAATGGAAGACAAGAACTTCGTCAACCTCCTAGAATTTTGAGTGGGCATGAAGTTTATCAGAAAGTAAAGCATATTGAGATAGATTATGAGAAGAAGAGCGGCTCTAAATTGTCTACTCGTGGGTATAAGAAAAGATCCATTTTTTTTTATAAACTTCCATATTGGCGACTGGAGGTCGAGGCATTGCCTCGATTTCATGCACATTGAGAAAAATGTCGTGATAATATTATCAATACCCTTTCGAATGTTCCTGGTAAAACAAAGGATAACGCATGACTAGGGAAGATATGAAAATGATGGGTATTAGGCTAGAGTTGGCACCACAGAAGAGAGGTAATCGTACATTTTTACCACTTGGCAGCTTTTACCCTTTCACGGAATGAGAGAAAAGAGTTCTGTGCATGCTTGAATGGAATTAAAGTGCCACATGGTTATTCGTCGAACATCAAAAGCCTAGTGTCGATGCAAGACCTAAAACTCACCGGGTTAAAGTCACATGATTGTCACACTTTGATGCAACAATTACTACTGGTGGCTATTCGTTCCATTTTACACGAAAAAGGTAAGATATGCTATAACTAGATTCTGTCTCTTCTTCCGGTCCATATGCGAGAAAGTCATCGATCCCGATGACGCGGATTCATTGCAGGACCTCGTTGTAACCTCTCTTTGTCGGTTGGAAATGTATTTTCCACCCTCTTTCTTCACTATCATGATTCATCTGACCATTCACTTGGTTAGGGAGATTTTGTACCTTGGGCCGTGTACTTGAGATACCAGTATCCTTTCGAAAGATTGATGAAAGTCTACAAGGACTATACATCTAATCGGTATCGTCAGGAAGGTTGTATTCTTTGAACGCGCTATTTTAGACGAAGCTCTTTCATATTGTTACGCTCATCTCTCCCCGAAGGAGTTGATTGGCGTTCCTAAGAATCGTCATAGTGAGTGGATGATAGGAAAAGGTATTAGGGGCGGGTTGAAAAAATTGTGACACGTGAAATGTTGCATTTAGCACACATGTATGTGCTAAACAACGAAGATGAGGTGCAACCTTATATTCAACAACACAAAGATGAGCTCAAATACGATCACCAAAACAAGACCGAGAAGTGGATTGCGACCGAGCATACGAAGACGTTTCCAGAGTGGTTTAGGAATATTGTCTTACGACGGTGTCTTGATCAAACTGGTGATGACATCTCTCCTAGGTTACTACGTCTTGGTTTAGGTCCAAATGCCAGGGTCACCTTTTACAACAGTTTTGCCATTAATGGATATACTTTTTACACCCGCGAGCAAGATGAGGTGAGCACAATGCAAAATAGTGGTGTGAGTTTTGAATTTGAGGCAATGCACTTTGCTTCTTCAAAAGATAAAAAGCCTATTTGGGGAAAATGCCTTTATTATGGTGTTATTCAAGAAATATTGGTACTAGATTACATTGATTTCACAATGCCTTTGTTTCGATGTAACTGGGTTGATAACAACATCCATTGTGTCCGAAAGGATAAGATGGGATTTACGTTGGTCAATCTGGGTAAGGTTGGCAATAATAAGGATGATCCTTTTATAATGGCATCCCAAGCTAAACAAGTGTTCTATGTCACCGATCCTATGGATAAGAAGTGGTCATTGTCTTGTCTATAAGGAAAAGAAGGAGTAGTCCATCCGATAATGGTGATGATGATCAGGATGTCGTTTTTGAGGGAATGGATCAGTCTACCACTGTATCTTATTTCGACGATGTTGACACTGATCATGAGGACACTGAAAGCATCTATATGCGTGATGACCATGGTGAAGGTATTTGGGTTAACGAAGAAACTATGACATCAAGAAACGTCCCGGTCTGAGATAGTTCATCGAGGACACGGTATGCATGCATCTTTGGTGTTGTCTTATTTTCTTGATCTTATTATTAGATGTGGATTCTGGTGTTGAAATTCTTTGAATAATGTTGCAAAGTATATGGTGCTTAATTACGGTATGTATTATTACTGAGTTTGGTGTAATGGAATTCTGATAATTTTAAAAAAAAAAAGAGGTTCAACAATAACAACGGTTATATTTAAATTACCCGTTGTTAATACTTTCAACAACGGGTGTAGTACCTCTACCCGTTGTCAATTATTTTTTTTGACATATTTCATTTTGGCGCAAATTTGGTGAAAATATATTACAACGGGTATATTTTAACCGTTGTAATAAACTTTTGACAACGGTTTACTTTTATTGACCTGTTGTTATTAACATATAACAACGGTTCTTCTTTGAGCACCCGTTGTCAATAGTTTGTCTTAATAAAAAACTAATATAGAAACCCATACTGACATGCCATACACAAACACACACAACATTATTATTAGTTCAACCGTTGGTATCCTAAGTTAATTCTTCTCTCTTCCTCGCTTTTTACATTCTCGTCGCCGGCCGTCGCCCAATTTCCGAAGGCCAGATTCCGTTGCCTTCCCTTATCATCCTGCTCGTTCTCTTTATCATCATCATCAACAGGTATGTTCACTTTAATTTTGTGTTTCGTCATTAGGGTTTTAAGACGATCATCTTGTTTCTTTTTCATGCATCTGTTTGTTTTTCGTCTTCTTTGTTATCTTTATCATCCCGCATCATCTACTTTACTCCTCTTATCAGGGTTTAGGATTTTAGAAGCTCAATCTGTTGTTTTAAATTTTCATTCCTATTAGGGTTTAGGGTTTTAGATAATACTCTGCATGTACGTTGTTAAGTTGTTCATTTCCTATATCATTCATATTTGGGTTTTAGGATTACCATGGGTGAAAAACGTAAAAGAAGTCAAAAGAATAATGAGCCTGGTGATAATAAGCCTGGTGAGAGGGGTGCTACGAAGTGCAAGAAAGTCCTTGCAACTATAGCCGCTAAGCAGTAGTTCGAAATAACATGGAGTGAGATGGGTTTCCCTCTTTGGTCCAAATGCGGGTCTTTTCTCCGGTTGGATTGGTGCTTGCACAAGACAGTTTGTGCCTATCCATTTAGATGATGTTAGAACTTTGAATCCAAAATTGGCGGAGTTATACTTGGCTCGTGTAAAGGAAGGCTTTATTATACCCGATAAAAGCCATGATGAGTATTTAATGCATAAGGCAGCGGATGTCCACAGGCAGTGGAAGTGTGGCGTTGCTAGGGATTGGTTGTATGTGGACAAGGCAACGGGGGGAGATGCGTAAGAGCCCACCGGAAAACAAGTGTCCCACCATCAAGCAGGAAGAATGGGATCTTTTCAAAAAGATGAGAACTACTGAGAAGTTTCAGGTTAAATATCCTCGCCTTTTAACGATTTACCTATCATTTTTTTAATTAATGAGTCCTTTATATAATCTTTTTATTATCTCATCTACTTGCGCTTTTATATAATTATTTGAAGGCCGTTAGCAGAAGAAATCGTGCTAACATTTCATGCAAGAAGGGGAAATTCTATGGTTCTCGAGGCGGTTACAGAAAGATAGAAGAGGACCTCGTAAGTAGCATGCATTATTCCCCTGTGAGACTTTATTTTTTTAATCACACTTGGACTTGCATTGATACACATTTACGTGTATAAATGTTACCATGTTAATGTGTAGGTGGCAAAGGGAGTGAAAGAGGTGGATCGGCATGTAACTTATAAACAAGGGCACACGCCTAAAGGATCCCGGTCGTCGCGTGACAAATATGATGAGGAAGTTTTGGCCAACATAGTAAGCATTATTTTAGTAAGACGAGTTCATTACTAACTTTATTATTTTAGTCACAAATATAATTTGAAGTTTATTTAATATATTATAGGATATCGTATTGAAAGAGGTAGAAGAAGGGAAATTCACTCCCAGTGGTCGTAATGACGTTCTTGCTAGAGCGATCGGCCGACCCGAACATCCAGGTCGTTTGAGGGGCGTCCCGTTCTGAGGTTGGAGTAACGAAATATTATGGGAAAACTGCCCGAGATAAAGAAGAAAAGGAAGACTAAGTGCGAGAAGGTGACATGGTAACATTTATTCTATTATTTTCATTTAAGTTCAATTCACATGTTATTGTTGGGATAAAAATTGCTTTGACATATTACATTCTTGGCAAGCGACTTGATTAATGGCATCCGTACTACTAAAGTGAATCTTTGGAGGTAAGCTTTCGAAGAAGAAGTGAAGATGATGGAGGATGTCATTTCTAAAGGGGTAATAATAAGGTACAACAGATTGGTCAAGAGGCCGCTACTACCTTGGCAATACATGAGAAGGAAGTATCGGTCAACGAGATTCAGAAAGATCAGGTACCTAATAATGCTTCTGAAGTTGTAACAACTAAAGCCGATCAGGTACCTAATACTTCCTTATTTTTCTTTTGTTTTTTTTTTGGGTAAGATCAGGGGGTGTGTTCACTGCCAGCTCTAATGCTATAACTTCTGACATGGTGCCATTGAATTGGTTAATTTTATTAGGTAAATAATGGGTCTAAAAAGGAGATGCAACTTGAGAAGACGGCTGATGGAAAACAGCATACATCCCCTTCAAGTCAGTTCCCTGTTTTCAGTAAGGTATGCATGAAGTGTTTAATTAGTTAAATTTATATGAATGCTGAAGTTTGTGCAAAAATCGGCCCGACGAAAGCGTTTTTGCAAAATCTTTTGAATCTTTGAAGCGTTTTTGCAAAGATATAATAATGTATGTGTATATTCTTTAGGCCGTAAACAAGAGGCCAGTTATTCTTCTTGACCATAATAGAATCGAAAAGCCACATGTGCGTGTTGGCCGGGGTCTCGTAGAAAACAAATCTGCGGCGAAATGAAAGCTGTAGTTATTCATGGCGAAAAACTTTTGCCGAATCATAGAATAGTAGAGATAACTACAGTCTTTCCAGGCCATGAAAACTTTCAACTGCCTGTCCCAGTTCGTGACGACATTAACATTCTGGGAGATGCGCTTGGAAGTTTCATCCAATGGCCTGAAACTCACATTTACTTGGCGAAGATATCTCGCCGCCTCGGAATGAAGCGATTGGGGTTAGAAGAAATACCTTTATATATATGTTACATTTTTAATTGTTGAATGTTTTTATATGTTAAATTTATATGTTATTTTTTTTTTTTGTAGGGAACAAAAAAGACGGCTTTGGCGGATAAGCCTAAGTCCACAGACATGCCAACGACCTCGACTTCACAACAACTTGATGAGGTATTTAATTAACTTCTCCATTTTTTAAAAATTAACCTCGCTCCCTTTATTTATATTTTGTCTGTATTTATAAAAAGCATGGTAATTTTGTGTAGGGGACAAAAAAGACTGATAAGCCTAAGTCCCCACCAGTCTTACCTGCTACTACTACCTCATCATTGGAAGAGCAGGTTGACGAGGTATTTAATTAAGTACGCTTTTATTTTTATTACTCCAACTAGGATATGTTACCTTTGGATTTTTTATTATTTTAATTATCTACTACATGTGTAGGCTGGTGGTAGTAGCACAAAATCAAAGACTCATTCTTTCCCGGACCTGAAAATTAGGAGTTTAAACTCCACACAATATAAAGGGAAGGATTACATGCAAAAAGTAAGAACGGTGACGATGAAGAGACTGCATGAGGAGGTTGGCCATCGCATAGCCACCGAGCAATTGATAGTTATTCCGCTCGAGGAGGATATTCTAGGGGCTGAGCGCCAAGCACATCTATCATGGGATGTGCTAGCCGTATGGGTGGCCTAGACAGATTGATATCCAACACATATTTGTTTGGATGAAGTAAGTTTCTTAATAAATAATTTCATAGTCTAATATTTTGACTACTAGATAGTGTTTTAAATACCGGAATTAATACCGTAATAATGTAGGATATTGAAATTGAGAGTGATCCCGGAGAAGAATATTCCATCCGATCTATACAGTTCTGTGCCCCTATGTTTTATCTTTATTTATTCGGATTTCTCGTTCGAACAACGGGTAGATTATATTGCTCCGCAAATGGCGACAACCAAGAAGCTGATTTTTGGCGCTTATAATGAAAAAGGGTAATAAACAAATTAATATTACGTTTCCCCTACAATTGCATTTTCATACCTAATATATGTACTTGTTAATAATGATGATGTCTCTTGATGTAGGACTCATTGGGTGCTAGCGGCCATCATGCCGACAAGGAATAAAGTTTTCTGGTTGGACTCTTTACATCATCAATCAAGCGAGACTTTTAAGAACTTGATTAATATGTAAGTTTATAATCGATTTATTTATAATAACATTTTCATTTTTTATTTATAGAAAAAATCTCTTTCATATTTTTGCCCCTAAAAAAATTAGTTTTACGCCTCCTTTTTTATTTTTTAAAAAAAAGGGCCTTTAAGAAGAAAAGAGCAAACGAAATTTGGATCAACCCACGGAAGATTCGATGTTGGCCCCGATTTTATTACGATAACGAGGGGTACGTGCTCAAATACAATAACATTAAGTGCAAAATCTATGTTTAATACTAATACAATACCTAAAGTTCAAGATTATGATGTGAGCCTTCTCTCGTCTGTTTTTTTTATGTAATAATATGCCCCTACTTGCCGGATAGCATACAATGTGGATACTACGCTTGTCGGTTCATGTTGGAGATTATTAGGCGAAGATATCTCGTTATTCTAGAAAAGGTTAGTAATAATTTAAACATGTGTTTATTACTTTTTTTTAAATTAGAGCTAATGTTGTCTTTCTTTTGCTATATATACCATGATGTTGCTAATGTTGTCTTGCTTTCTGCTATATATACCATAATGTCTTCTCTTTGTTTTTGCCGCAGTATGCAATCAACCCGTCTGATTGAGCGAGTACTCAAGTGTAGATATAGACGAGGTAAGAGACATGTGGGGCAACTACGTCTTAGAATATATTAGAAATGCATGATACTCGGAGTTTAGATCAACTTATTAGTAAATTTTTTGTTGAAGTTAGGGAATGATTAGTTCATGTAAATTCAACTCCTTGTAAGTATATATATATATATGATGCATTTCTTGTTGTGGTTGAATTGAATCTATTGAGTTGATGAACCAATTTTGTGATTTATCTTGGTCTTTGGTATATAGTCTTTTGCGACATATGCGAGGTTTTGAATGGCATGAAACAAATTTATTTTTTCAAAACAATAGGAGTTAAGTAATAAAAACGGTTACTAAAAAAAAATGTTGTGAATACCTTTCACAACGGTTAATAAAACTAACACCGTTGTGAATGACATTCACAAATACCCAAGCATAATATTCAACAACGGGTTTTAATCAAAGAACCGTTGTTAAAAGTCTTCACAATTTTGGTAATAAAATTACAACAACGGGTATTAAACAAAGAACCGTTGTTACAAAAAATTTCAACAACGGGTATGTGCCATAAACCCGTTGTCAAAAGACTTCACAATTTTGGAGGGAAAGTTACAACAACGGTTATACATAAGACAACCGTTGTTATATTATTCCCTCCAAAATTTTGAAACACTTTCCACAACGGAGAACACCCAACAACAACGGCTTTTAACCGTGGTGAATACTTTAGACAACGGTTTCACTAAATAAGCAAACCGTTGTAAATACCTTCTACAACGGCCGCTTTAACAACGTCCGCTTTTTTATTTTACAACGGTTTTTACCCGTTGTTATAGGCTGTATCTGTAGTAGTGCAAGTAATAAACAAGTATACTAGCTTCTTGTTCTATTTATTTTTCTGTTTTTTATAACTTCTCAGTTATCAACTTCTTTGATTCACCAAGTTTTGCGACGATAAAGAATAGTTAATATTAATTATTTTTTCTACATTTAATAGGTTGGCGAACGCATTAGTAGATCAGCCATGAGATGAGGGAAACTTCGGATCCGACGGAAAGATGGACTAGATGAACTTCTTATGTCGACTTGTATCTCATTTAATTTGCAGAGCCCCTTTGGGATCTAGTATTTTAGACTGAACACTAATTATACTTGTAATTCCTATAATTGTATTTTGAATGCAAAATTTCAGCATTAATAATGATGGTGATACTGTTTTCAATGTGATGCGATTTAATTACTTTTATGATTTTATCAGGTAATCAAAAAGCCAAAATTATACCGTGATATAAAGAAGTGTCAATTTATAAACAGTTGACGCCTAATTTTGTCTCATCGACTGACACATCAAAGCATCAATAGTCGCTGAAGACGCTTAAAAGTGTCAAATTTGTCGACAAATAAAAGAGTCAATAATCAATGAAGACGCTTACAAGCGTCAAAATTGTTGACAATTAAAAGCGTCAATAGTCCACTAAGACGTTTAAAAGCGTCAAATTTATTGACAAAAAAAAACGTCAAAAGTCACTGAAGACGCTTAAAAGGGTCAACTTTGTTGACAATTAAAAGCGTCAATAGTCCATAAAGACGCTTAAAAGCGTCATATTTGTTGACTAAAAAAAGCGTCAAAAAATAACGACACCCCAAATATTGACGCTTTTTAAAAGCGTCAATAAACAAAATATTGACGCTTTAAAGCGTCAAAAAATGCTTGAAAAAGCGTCATAAATACAAGGGTTGTGTAGTAGTGTTAGTCAAGTTCATTCTCCAACATGTACATTACAAAATAGTATTGACTTCTTTCATATGGAAAAAAGTTGTACGCATTAGAGCTTACCAACTTATGCTCTACTAATTTCAGTTTCATGTAGCTAATTGAACAATTTAAAATGTGGAAGAAAAATAATCATTGAAAATACCACATACCACACTAGCAAAATATACCATCAAACAAGTTATCTATACTTTTGATTGTTTTAAGGATACAAATTGCTCCCTCCGTCCCAATCATTTGTTTACCTTTCATTAAAATATCCACAACAAAGAATAGAAAAGGTAAACAAATGAATGAGACGGAGGGAGTAGTAACATAAACCAAATATACCAAGGCCTAGTCTTTTGGATAAATATCTTACAACTAATCTCGCTCGAATTTCTTCTTAGGCAAATGAACCAACTGACATTTTGTACTTATTAATTCATTCCAATTTTTTGGGGTTCCGACTCCTATACAAATAAATATATAACCTTGATACTGTATAAAGGGACTTCTAGCAGAACAGTTGCACAAGAAACAAGGCCTTTTGTAGTATACATTTTCACAGTAACATGAACAATGACATCTTAAATGTCAAATGAGAATAAGAAAGGGAGATCACATCAGTAAGTAACTATGTATATGTGGGGGAACAATGTTAGCTCAATTAAGCAATGTTGTATTATAGAGAGAACAGTTAAATATTTGAGCATGAGATGAACATAGGAAATAATAGACTCTTTAATAAATTTATCAGAAAACACCACCTTACTAGAATAATATCATCTTCAAACTTGTTTGGAAGAAAATCACCACTTCAATAAACGACAGAGCAAGGTTAAACCATTTACAAATAAATGAGACAACCTAAAGTAAAAAAACCAACCTTTTCCATGTAAGCTGTTTGCCCACCTTTGTACCAAACATTAGTATGTTAAATGTAACAAGCACTTTAGAAAATGGTGATTAACTCTCTTTCCTTGATCAATTATGAAATTAACTCCTTTAAATTTTAAATGTATAATCAGGCTTATAAGTTTGACCAAAAGTGAAATTTAACCCAATTTCTTATTTTTCAGCCGAAATCACAAGAGTCAAAATAAATACATTCATTTTATATTAATTTACACAATTTATTAATACATAATAGTGCTTATTATAAATTTACAAAAAATTTATGCGGTTTATTTTACATAAGTTTTATATATAATGTATTATATAGTTTGTATTAAAATTAGAACAAATTAATAAATTTATTCTAAAAATTATATTTATGAATTAGTTACAAATTTTTAAAATTGTAATAATTTTTTGGTTTATGACGAACTTAGATATAAAATTATTTAATTTACAATTTATGTTCAAAATGAAAATTGGATTTGATTTCACTCTTGGTAAAATTTATGGGACCTAATTACTACAATTCTAATTTGTAGGACTTAATCTTACAATTGGCTAACATTAAGGGGCTCACTTACTTTGCCCGCAAAATTCTTCCGGAAAATTCACGTCGTACCCCCGAAATTTTGATATTTTGCACGAAATACCCAATTTTTTGAACCGGAAAACTTTAAGTGGCCATAACTCGTCCTGATGAGTTTAAAAAATGAGGATTATTTTTTTTCAAATTGGTCATCTTTCCGAGAACTACGATTTGAAAAAACAAAGATTGTCGAGTTTGGAACTCGTGACAAAGAGATATATGGTCAATCAAAGTTTGTTCTGTCAAAAAACTGTGACATACAATAACTTCTATCCATGAGATCCGAATGCAACAATTGTTTTTTTTTTTTCAAATCGTTGGTTTCAGAAAGATGAAACTATTTGAAAAAGAATCGTCATTTCCTGTATTTATAAACACGTGTTATTAAGATTTAAAACTTTGCGGTTTAAAGAATTTTGGTATTTCGTGCAAAGTTTTAAACACTAGAATAACACGTGCATAATTCTAAAGAAATAAAAAATCAACTCTCCCTCTTCAATCCAAAGGTACTTGTGCAATTAATTTGTTTGTTTTAATTTCGCCCTTTTCAATTGATTTTCTCTGTTACGACTTACGACTCTTACAACATTTACAAATACGGGTACGTTATTCTAGTTTCTCTTTTAGAAATTCACCCTTTTTGATAATTAGGGCTTTTATTTTCTTCGTCAATATCATAATTATTGTGTTTTATCTTATAAAATTGTGTGGGGGATCCATATTTCTTGGTATAATCTCGTAAAATTTATGTTTTCCCAATAAATTTTTCGTGTAAAAGTCGTCAATCAAGGTTTCACATTCGAATTATTCCGATTGCATGGCGATTAGCTATTTGCACATGATAGTGATAACGTACAGCTTCTTTGCATTTCGTCGACGTTAATAAGTTTAATTTATTTATACTATTGTTTTTATTTCTGTATATGTTGAAGAATATTATGGCGAGTGCCAAATATGAGGAGAATAGTTTACCTGATGCTAAGGGTTCGGCTACAGGTTTAGTGGATTATCCCTCTTGTAAGTTGCAGAGTACAATTCATACATTGTTTTTATTTGTTTGATTAGTTAGTTAAATGCTTGTTTAGTTATTTGACATACCATTTATTGTATAATTCATTGATTGTAGCCTCAGATGATGAAAACCCGGTTTCACATAAGAAGCGACGCCTCGGTGATCCACAGTTGGATGCTCCCCTGAGCGATAAGGGTTTAGTGGATTATTTTTCTTTTTAGTTACAGTATTCACATTATTTTTTTTGTTTCCGCGATGAGTTAAATGCTTGTTTGACATGCCATGTCTTGTATAATTTGTTGCAGCCTTAGAAGATGAAAACCCGGTTTCACATGAGAAGCAACGCCTCAATGATGCCCCGTTGGATGCTTTATTGAGCGATAAAGGTGAACTCCGTTAATATGCTTGTCTTCTCTTATGGAATTGCGACGCAGATTGTTAGTCCAACAATTGCAGCCGATTCAGAATAACATAATTAAAAACCAAACAATCTGCTCATGCTGAAATATTACCACATTCTTAACGCAAACAATTTGATTTATAAGTGTCCTGTTGTAATCACATTGTTTTGGAAATTTTTGTAGAAGTACATTGTTCAATGTTGGCTTCGTTATGTGTTATTGTAATAATTGTGTACATTTGATTTTTGTAATCCACAAAAGAGAATAAAGTTCAACTCAGCAGTCCTATGAATTACTCCACTCAGTATCAATTATTTACCTTTTTTTTATACCTTGTTATGAGGTATTTTAATCGAAATTAAAAAAATGATTGGGATGAAAGAAATTTTTTCTTCTATGGAATTTTAATTTAAAAATGGGGTATTGGTTGAGATAGTTTCAAGTCGTAGCTTGAAGTTGAGTTTAATTTAACTATGGAATTTTTTTAAGCTAATTTTCGTCACTAATCTTGATTGTATCTGCTCCCTCAGACCATCTTTTACCTGGAGCTCTTTTTTTTTTTTTTAACCTTCACATTTCCGATATGGATTTGCTGTGATAGTGTTCTCTGTGCACATAGCCTTAGCCTAACTTATTCTGCTTATTTATGTTTTGCAGGCTCCTCTGATTACTCTGATTCTGACCATGAGGAGGTATTTGGGATTTTTTCTACCCTTTTGCTCAGTTTTGGAGGCTCAGTATTTATTGTCCATTATGCCTTTATAATAACGTTTCTGTACTACCGTTTATTGTTGTCTAGGTTCCCTGACAGTAAATTTTATTGGTTAGTGATAGTGCTCGACCTCGTAGATTTTATCTCTTTGATATGCCCTTAACACTTCCATCCTATAGGATTGAGGCTATTGATGATGTGTAATCAGTCATCTTTAACACTCATTATCGGGTTTTGATGCCTGCTAGTCTGCTACTGTTATTTTGATGTTGGTTGAGTATTTGCAGTTTTCCTTAACGTGTGCCTGATGAGTTATCAGACTATTAGTCCTCGCCCGTTGCATGTCCTCTGTGATTAAGTAGACAGAATAGTTCAGGCCAGTCTCTCTAAAGCTTATTAAACACTGATGTGTTGTTTTGCACGCCCAGTTGTTTAGAGGATAGTTGGAGCCTGGTTTTGAGTGAGAGTTATTGTTGCATTTTTTCTTCGCAAGCGACACTTGGCATCCTTTGTTAAGATTTGCTAACTTATGTCCACCGTTTGCTGCGTGGTGATATGTTTTACAAATGCAGGAAGAGGGCATTACTTTTTATAGAGACAATATTGTTACGGACAAATACGGGGAAGAACAGTGTTATAATACTGATAGTGAATTTCTTGAATTCGGATCAGTAGATTATCGTGGTGAGTGACAATTTTACTTTGTTGCATTCTTAGGATCCTCTTTTGAGTTGTACCATTTTATTTACTTAGGATTGCTAGCTTATAATCTGTTTTTTTTTTTTCCACTTTTGTTCTTGTCTGGTCTTTCATTGTGTGTTTGTCTTGGTTCTCCGCCGTCTACAAACGTTGTTTAAAATGTCTTCGGTGCAATCTTAGATTTTGGCACACCTACACTTAGTTTGTGAGGTGAGCCTATTAACTATTTAATTTGATTTTGTCCTTTGAATTAAAAACATCAAATATAACTGAAGGCGTAGTTGATTAAAATATGATGCGCATGTACTGTTTGTTTGAGCTCTTTAACGTGCCGGGAGGCTTCAATTAGATTTAATCAGAATATCTCAAGTCTTTTTCTCAGTTTCTTCCCTGTGTTATGACGATTTTATTTTGTTTTCCATGTTGACAGCGATTGATAAATGGAATCTACCAGAGGTATGTAGGTGCTGGCTTTCTCCGTTTTTTTTTTTATCTTCAGTGTGATGGACTTTCGATACCTTTGAGAATAGGTTGTATTAATGAATGTAGTGAGGGTACAAAGGATTTACTCTATGATTCCGCCCTTGTTCTAGTGTCTCTCATCTGTGCTCCTTCTCCCAAATAAATTATCAAGCGAAATGTGAATCTTAGTAAAAGCAGATTGAGATTTATCAGCATGCAGCAACAAACTGATGGACTTCATTTTCAATCCGACTTGATCTAGGAGATCATATCTAACCTGAGTTCCCTAATCTTTTGACCTCTTGCTCCTGTTTGCCTTAGATTGCTAACAGCGAGTTCAGCTTTCACAAAGTTATAAGAAAGCTTGCAACTATGCATCACAGATAACTGAATTTGGTTTAGTTTCCGTACTTTGAACAATTTTCGCTGCATCTTCCAGAAACATAGATTTGCATTATAGATCAACTATGCATCCGTGGTGTTCTACCTGAGGATCAATCTGAAAATCATAAATTAGGCAATGCAAAAGTTCTTGATTTTTTTCAACTAATCTTTCTTGAGTTCTTAATATTTGTCTTTAGCATAGTTTCAAATATTTACTGAAGCAGATATTCCATATCCATGGTTCGCAAGCCCTTGCATGATAGAACCCTTACCAAAAAGTTCATTTACCTTAAATTGAAAACACGAGACCTATCGAGCCTCCCACACTTGTCATACATATCTATCAACGAGGAACCTATGTACACATCTATCAAATGCCCCTCTCTGAAAATGTAGAAAAATAATTGCTGTCCAAGTCAAGAGCTCCAAGATTTGCACAACAAGAAATGATTGTAGCCAATGTTATCTCATGAAGGTTGACATAATTAAGTTATAGGGTGCAGAGTAGTTTTGGGATCAAACTTGTAGCCGAGGAGTGTATAGCTTATTGTTGTTATGATGTCACATGGCACTACTATGTGCCCCTTTGGCACGCCTAAAACGTCGCTATTTAAGACGGCCAAATTAACAATTTATATACCACAATACGTACTAATTAATACTAATTCTAAACTAGTAGAGTAGCAAGCAATGGGATCGAACCCAAGAGAAGGGGGGTTTTGCAAAGGTGAATTTAAAAGAGCAACTAGAACAATTGTGACAAATTAAACTACAAACAAGTATGGAAAAAAGGGGGGTTTTTGGTTTGGTTTTCAAAAGTAACAAAACAAAACAATATTCAAACAAGAGTGAGCAACAAGTAATCCAGCAATCAAGTTTTAAGATGGAAATTTATCAAATTTAAGGGAGACTTAATCCGACTCATTAAAGTGAGGCACTTTAGTTGATAAAATCACTCAATCAATCCTTCTAATTAATATTATCACCTTATTGTGGAGATTATTCTCCTAAATCTCCTTAATAATGGTCAAATGACAAGGAAATCACACTTAATCAAATAACCCAACTTATCAATCCTACCAAGTAGAAATCACATACATTGGTTAAATTAATAAGAAGATAAAAGCACTAGAGATTCAATAAGGGTAATTAGACACAATGAAACCACGATTAATGCCTAATTATAAGTTAATCCTTTACTTGCTAATTAAGCCAAGAAGAAATCACATTCATTAGCATAATAACAAGGTGTTGCAAAGATGAGATTAAAAGGAAATCATACTTAATAATCCCAACAACAATAAATTAAGGAATTTGATTAATTAAGCAACAAGGAAATCACATTTAATTACTCAATTTAAACAAGGTTTCCAAAATTCAAACAATAAACACAAAGGATTAACAATGATAATGAAAATTAAGGAAATATTAAGTAGTCTTAAAACCAAAGATTACACCTTTGAGCCGGATTAAGATGAGGAGATTAGTTCTCCATAGTAGATCTAAACCCAATCAAAAAGATGAATAATTCCCAAAATTACAACTTGATTAATTAAAGTAAGTATAAGATGTGTTAACCTAGAGGAAAACACACTATATATAGTCTAACATAACCTAATAACGTGGACTTAACATGGGAAAAGCCCGTAATACAAAACGGAGTAGAACCCAGAAAACTCGCACGGTGCGATAAATGGGTGCAAGAAACTCGCACCGTGCGAATTGTCTGCTGGAGTGCGTTTTTCAATCGTTGCTTGCTTGATCCTTGGAAGGCTTATTCATGATGTTTCTTCAATGCTTGTTCTTCATCCTTCCTTTGATGCTTCTCTTGTCTCTTGGCACCTCATCCTTCACTAGAAAACCTTGCTAAATGATAAAGCACTCGGAATTGGTCAAATAATGCCAGAATTGCCTAAAACCGTTACCAAATGCTACCAAATGAGCTCCAATTGATGCCAATTGTATGTAGAAATAGGAGCTCATCAAACACCCCACACTTAGCACTTTGCTCGTCCCGAGCAAACTAAAGTAAAGCTAATCACCGCGAGGCTAAGGAAACCGTATGGGCATGCTCCTAATTCTCCTCACTTAGCTCACACTCCCTCCTTATATCATCCCTCTTCTAAAAAACATGGTCACTTTCCTTCAAAACTCCAACAAGTGAGTAAGTGACCCAAAATCCTCCAAAGCTTGTCTCTCTTCCCTTACTCGTCCTGCTTATGCCATCCCTTTTCTAAGATGATCCGAGTCCACCTATTCTTCACCACCAATTCTTCAACACTCACAAAAAACTCTCCTTATTTCTCCCCCTTATCACTCCACTCTATTCAAACACAAGGTCACCCTAGTCGTCAAAGCATCTCCTAGCATCTCAATTAGGCAACCTCAATTTCCTCCATGATTACATTACCACAATCCTCAAATGGCAACAATATCAACAATAACACAATTCCTCAACAATACTTCACAGTTCATTCATTCAAACAACTCAACTCACTACTTCATTCACCAAGTATATCAAGCGCTAATTAAAGATTCGGCCTCCAACACCCCCCACTTAGCCTTGATACACTTTTATCCTACCCTTCCGGCCTTCTAGAGCTCCACCACTTATGTCACCACCGCCAAATGGAAGTAGTCATGTATGTGACATGATTTCAAGGCTTCAAAGAGTCAACAAAATTTTTAAATTTTTCCTAATTCTCTCATTTTGCCTAAACCGCCCTTTCGGGTTTTCGGTTTAGCTCTTTTCCTCATCTCTACTCTCGTGGCTCACACTCTTTTTTTTTTTCATTTTGCCCGGAGTGCCATTTCGGATTTTCACTACGGCCTCGGCCACTTTCCCACTTTTGCCTAGGATGCCCTTTCGGGTTTTCATCCTATCCGGGTTTTTCATCCTGTCCGGGTTTTTCTTCTTCTTCTTTTCTTTTTCCTTTTTTTTTGAAATGAAATACGATGCATGAAAATGAATATATTACAATATATACATGATGTTACCAACTCATGTCCACCCCACACTTCATTTTTCACTTTGTCCCCGGAGGTCCTCCCCTTCTTCTTCTTCTAAACCTTGTCATCTCGGCTCTTGCTTCATTCATTTGAGTCTCACCATAGCCTTGGTATTGGGTGGGGAAATTTTGCATGTGTTGGGCATTCATGGCCGCCACCATATCAAAAGTTGCGTTTTGGACATAACGCACCTCTTGCATGTCCTCTTGGTAGTGGTGGTAGCGGTTCTCGGTGATTCCCCACCGAGCATGGGCATTCTCCGTGAGTTGAATTTGGGAGAAGGTGGACTCAAGGTTTGTTAAACGGTTTGTGACATCCGATTGCCAAGTTTGAAAATCTTGGTAGTTGAATTGTGGTGCCATGAAGGGTTGTTGTACTGTTGTGGTGCTTGTGGCATTGGAGGTGGAGTAAAGTGAGGTTCATCATAAGGAGCATTTGGCATTGGTTCATCAAAAGGTGCATCAACATGTGGCATGTCACCATAAGTTAGAGCTCCCCCCCATTGTTGTTGCTCTCCACCTCCCTCATTGTCGGGTTCAACTACATAGGCTCTATCAACCCAAAGGTCCACAAACTCGTCATCCGGAGGCATGTAAAAGTCTTGGGCACTCCCCCAACCTAAGGGTGAGTTGGGGGGACGGGGTAAGTACATGTAAGGCCTTGGGTTCTTGCCACCCATACACCAAATTACAAAGGGGGCGGTCTTGTCCACAACTTCAAGCATATTTGCTTTCGTCAAATACTTGTAGTCCATGAGATGGTCACCCTCAAGTGGACACGCATTGGCCGGAAATGATACACCCGTTTTGGCCACAATTTTTTCGATCATGCCCCCAATAAAAATGGTTCCCTTTGGTTCTTTTTGCAATTCAAGGCAACCCTTCACAAATAAGTCCGCCCAATCCGGTATTCCCTTTCCCTCCGGGGTCATGGACCAAAGGCATTGCAATTGTAGGTAGTTCATCTTGGGAGGCTCGGTCATGACCAAAAAGTTGGTATTGATGTGTCGGCTCACAATTCTCAAAATGGGGTGGGGAAGGGATGTATTTTTAGAATTCCCGTGCCTCACAACTCCCATGATGTTGTTCCAAAATTCACTCTTTTTTTTCTTGTCAAGGGGTTCATTTACGGGTGCTTTTGTGATGTGAAGGGCTTCCCTCACTTGGTCATAGTGAAGGAAAAGTAGATCTATATACTTACATATTCATATATGTTTTAATTTAATTTGTCATAAAATTAACTAATGATCTTATGCATGCAAACAAATAAACAAAATAAGGAAGAAACATCCATTCTTACATTGGATTTTCGGTTCAAATGGGCACAAGAGAGATCACCTTTCTCTCTTGTTCTTGAGCTTTCCCTTTTGGATGAACAAAGACCCAAGTGTAGGATCTCTCCCAAGGATTTATACCCAAAGCTTACTCTTAATTAAAATTAATACTATGAATACTAGATAATATTAATTTTGTAGAAAATTGACCCAAAAAAAATAATTTGGTTTTTGTCTCTAAAAACCGGTTTAGAGAGAAGAGAAGAGGAAATTATTTTTATCTTTCTAAAATTCTTATTTTAGATGAGTTAGAATGAATGAATAAGTGTAGTAAAAACAACAACATTATGTATTGTTTTATCAAAAATATAAGGCAAAAACCCTTGCCTTTCTTTGTCAAGAAAACCGGGTAGGAGGAGGGTAGGGGAGCCAATGCATGCCTTTGTTTGTCTTCACAATGCAAACTAGGGTTGCATGGCTAGGCTATTAGTGAATGATTATGTTTTCCATTAATTTAAACAAACACAATATTAGCCTAAACCTCCTCCTTATTTCAGCACCTCCATAAAATGGAACCCATTTTATTTTTGTCAAATTTGTCAATATGTCACATGTCATATGTAACATAAATTTGTTATGTATTTTTAACATATTAAAAATCAACGTATTAATAAAAATACGTCATATACAAAAATCGACTTAGTAATTCATAATTACTTGTACCAAAATATTTCTCCAATTATAAATCACAATAAATTGTATTTATAATAATTCATTCAAATTTAATTGTTTCCTTAAACAATAATTTCATCTGAGTAATATTACAATTCGATTAGTCAGACCGTATCTCATTTAACCAAATTTCAATGTGATACGTAAATTTTACTTCCAAAATCGTCCGTCAATTTTCAAGTAATTTAATTCACTCGTAACGTTATACGATTAATTAAATGATCAATTAAGAGTGTTGCCCTATAGGTATGACCTAGGGGATCAACTGATCACCACCGTCGCACGACAGTAATGTCAAACTCTAGTCAGCCAATCATTACCGATATATGTTGATCAGTTGACAGTAAAATATTACTTCCCAATTGTATTCTTTATAATGAGACTTAAACATGTGATCATCATGATCACGATCGTGATCGCATTATTGTCGGAGGACACATATTCCAACAATCTCCCACTTGTCCTCGACAAGTGTGCGTCACCAATTCTCTTGTCCTATTACTATCTCTCACTCAATGCAAGGTGTCTTTCAGGTCGTACTTGCAAGTGATCATATCGAGAGTGGTTTCCTCGATCTGGAGAATAACTGATTGACCGGATTTATCTATTATAGATACCTTCCGAGCGTGGCCACGCATTTCCAGTTCATTACTCCTCGAGTGGCCCTGAGATATTGTTATAACCCTGACTAGGGGTGGACAATTCCTATCGCACTCATTCCCTTCAACTAGCCACAGCCATCATAACCCAAAATATGCCCATTTGACCCCATTTACGAAGGTCGTAGTAACACAAATCAAGGTTAATCTGAAACTGTGCCATCTTAGGCGAATAGCCTTTAGTCAAAAGAATCGACTCATTTGAATACTATAGCAGCTCTCCCCACGACCAGGTTATATAAATTTGCCAGAACTCTATAAGCGGTCATTAGGCCCGACAAAATGTTCCCAACAGTCTGCCTATGTGATCGACTAGTCATCTCACATGACTCTATGGCACTTGAACTTGCCATCAATCGCATCACACTCTAGTCACTTCGAGACGTCACCTCATGTAAGTAACTATGGGCAAATACAATGTTAATCCATGTTCACTTTAACGGGGTTCAATTGTCTCCGCAACCCGTTTGGATGTAACAAAGTATAAAGTGAGTTAATAATAACTCAAACGACAAATGTCGACATCACACTCGGGTAGTCAATACCATATTACAACCTTGTGATGCATATCGTAAGTGTAAACACTTATTGATTGCAATAGAAGTTTAACATGCCATGTGTCCATGTGTTCAAACTTCTTATACTTGCATTTTCCTTTACATTCATGTTCTCTCTCATAGCATGAACCTTACCAAGTACACATCAAGGTTCCTGACCTTGGTTTTGGTTCTTTATCTTGAAAGAACTTCCTTATCGATTATCACATAACGAATGAATTTGTGGTGAATGATATAACTTGTACTGATCAAGTGCTCCATTCACACACAATGCACTAGGTATATGTTTTGCAGTGTCTTGCAACAATTTGTCAAGATAATTGATCTAGCACTTCTCACAAATCCTAGTATATTAGGAAAAATTAGTTTTGAGCAACTTATTCTCTAACTATGTATCTTTCCAAAACTTCTTATTTCTCTTTCTAGCTTGAAGAGGTTTAGGATTCTCATAAATCCTTGCATGTGCTCGGATTTTCTATAATATGTGTAACCTCTTGACACACAATAGAGCATTCCGTCAAACACCGAAATCGCTCATCGGATTCTACTCGAGAATTCATGACGTTTCTATAATGGCTTACCAATGAATCATCATGCTCTTATGCATATGATTCACCATTGGACATGTGCATGATTATCCTAATGGCGGAAACATTAGTTACTAATAATCATGAGATCAACCGTTCATAGGTTCAATGAACGACCATGACTGCTAATGGCAATTCCATTTTCATCTACATGAATAACCTATGTGTATGTTGATATGATGTGTATCTCTTAATACTAATCCAATATTTCTTGTCGTAATTGGATTCATCATAGTCCAAATTCATCCAGAATTGAAAACTCAAATACTTCTTTGTGAAAGAAGATATTAGCTCGTCATTCCTAATGAGTAATGAGTTGTAAACATTCAAAGGATGATAACTCCCACTAAATTTCATGTCTTCACATGATAATTTCTAATGCTCCCACTTAATTCCACATGTTTCGAAATTGATTACTCAATTGAACATATTTCAAAATTTGGAATGTATGTTGCTTTGCAAAGTTATTAAGATGAAACCATATATGTTCCCATCATATCCTTTCAAAATTCCTATTTCGAAGAGGTCTCATTTTAACCTTATGGAAAGAGATTTTAAATCTCTAACACACTCATGTCACAATGATGTGTGGCAATGTCGTTTATTAAATATGAGTAATATCTAATACACATCCTTCAAAATATCCCTTTTAGAAGGAGGTTTAACTAGGGTTGAGCAAAACCGGTTACCCGGCCCGGTTTTGCAAACCGGTTCGGTCCCCGGTTTTAAAAACCTTAAATTTCTTAAACCTCACCCGCACCTCTTTTAATCCGGGTAACCGGTTTTTGTGAAATTTTCAAACCGGATTTGAAAACCGGTTACCCGAACCGGTTTTCGAACCCAGTTTTTGGTTGAATGCTCTTGAATGGCACAATAAACATGCTGCCAATTTGACTTTTGAAGACATTGGTTGTCAAATGTTAAAATTATTTCATAAAAAAGTCATACATATTAAAGTTCAAAGAGTCATAGACATGTAAATGATGTTCAAAACTACAATTAAAGAGTCACACATCTAAAATTACTTCATAAAGAAATAGCGTTTTGATGTTTTGGGCTTAAGTCTTGGCTTAGGTGTGTTTAATTCATAGATGAAATTATATTTTTGAGAAAAACGTCAATCCGGTTTTAAAAGCGGTCTCCGGTTTGATTTTATTTAGACCCGCACCCGCACCTCATTTATGCTTAAAAATTCGGTTCGGGCCCCGCACCGGAAAAAACCCGAATTTTTCGGTCTCCATTATTCGGGTTTCGGTCCGGTTTCGGTTTAAAAATGCGGTTCGGTTTTTTGTGCTCAGCCCTAGGTTTAACCAATTCATTTTCATAATGAGGTTAAGTAATGACATCTGCGTGGTTTAAAACTTTGGCTATTGAAGATATCGGTATATCAATCCTTGCAACATCTAGTCATAAATATCGCTTATTACTAGGATGTTACATTGATTCATTTAGGCTCTTAAGTAAATCTCAAGGTTGAAACTATTGGTCAAAATTTTCATAAACTTAGTCAAAACTCTTGTTAAGACTTTACATTAGTCATTTTGTTCCAAAACTTTCTTTTGGTCTCCTCGTGTAGTTATCTTAAGAATATGCTCTTATGATTACTTCACTTGGTCTCTATAGTCATATAGAACTTATTTGAGACCATAGATCTTCATCTATTGGGTATACTATGTGAATAGATATACCTTCATTCAAATCATTCTCTCTTGCGTAGATCTCATTTACACAAGTACACAAATTTATCTTGTCTTGTGTGTTGTGTCCTCATTTTTCTCCCACTCTATCTTTAGAATAAATACACTATAGATTCAAAGATAGCATATGAGACACAAATAATGATGGTGAAGTTATAAGGAGAACTATCTCATAGATTGACTAATAGTTATAGATTTCGTAAGTGTACTTGGTGATTGACATTCCTTTAAGAGAGTTCATAGACTCAAAATCGCTTTATAAATGATCATACACAAGCCTTAAGCATGTGGACATATAATGAAACCCGTCATTATATTTGTCTATTAGATCACTTTAAGTTATATGTTTCTAAGAGTAAGCATTTAAACATGAATTTTTAGAACAAAAGGATAAAATGATAAAACGGGTGACTTGGGTTGCAAACCAAATCACCATTATCCAAAATACAACCCATTATCCAAAATACCTTTCCATGTCGAACACGGAAACTTAAGGTTCTAAAATTCAAAAACATGAATAAGACAATAAAAAAGCGAAGCTTCATGAAAGCTATTCCTAGCTTCTTGATGGTATCTTATGCTTGCTTTTCCTTTCCCTTGTCTTTGCTTGGTGGAGGCCCTATTTACAATAAAAAGGGGGATACATTATCACAACTTTGTATCATAATACCATAGTTGAATTAGAAACATAAAAGAAAGGATAGTCATTTACCTACTGGAGTGATCTTTCCAGCCTTAATATCACCAAGGTATTTGGAACAATTTCTTTTCCAATGTCCCATACCATTACAATAATGGCATTTATCAAGAGGACCCTTCTTGATTTTTGAAGTGCTAGCTTCACAAGTCCTAGCTTTGGTGAATGTGGGAGCTTGCTTTTTACCCTTCCTCCCATTCTTTTTGAACTTCCCCTTACTCTTTGTGCTTATGTTAAGCACATCCTTGGGTGGGTTCACATTTAACCCCATGTCCCTTTCGGCTTGCACAAGTAACTTGTGCAATTCTTCAAGAGACACATCCTTGTCTTGCATGTTAAAATTCACCCGTAATTGAACATATGCTTTGACTTTGGACAAGGAGTGTAGAATCCTATCTACAATGAGTTCTTTGGGGATTTCAACCTTTTGAATTTTCAAGGTCTCGACAAGCTCCATAAGTTTGAGCACATGAGGGCTAACCTTTTGGCCCTCTTTGAAGTCGAGATCAAAGAATGCCGCGGCCGCCTCATATTGGACGATCCGCGGAGTTTGTGAAAACATTGTCACAAGTTTGGAGTAAATCTCATTAGCATTGCCCACTTTAAAGGCTCTCCTTTGGAGATCCGCCTCCATCGCAAATATCAAGACATTTTTCATTGCGGCGGACTCCTTTTGGTAAGCCTCATATGCTTCCCTAGTGGCGGCGGTCGACCTAGTAGTAGGTTCGGGTGGAGAGGCCTCGGTAAGGTAACGAAGCTTGTCGTCACCTTGGGCGGCCAATTTGAGTTGGGCATCCCAATCGGAGGAATTTGACCCATTCTTTTCAAGTTTACATCGATCCATGAAGGATCGGAGCCATGAAGTATTAGCGAGAGGCGTGGCGTTAGGGGTTGGTGTTGCCATTTGTTATGAGAAAAGAAGTGGTCTACAAAACAAGATATAAGGAGTAAAACAAAAGTCGTTTTAATAATAATACTCGTAAAAATGTATAATTTAAACAAGTTTTATGCATTTTTCTAGTGACCTCTACCCAACTAGATAAATGATTCCAAGATCCAAATTCATATCAACTTAGGGCACGGTGTGCCGAAATACCCTTTATTAACATAACTCGGTGGATTAACCTTTTAATCGATTCTACTTTTAGAACTCTTGGTCGATGATATTTACATTAATATTCATCTCTAGCCCGAAACACATCCGGAAATCGTCGTGAATACTTTCGTTGAGTACAACCCAAATTTCGAATAAATGTGTCCATAATCGATCCCACTCAATGTAAAACAATTTGCAGATCTGGATCCGCAAAGGTCGTATTTTACAATCGATCTGGATCAAGAGTGGTTTCCCCGATTAGAGAGTAACTTAACTGATAAAACGAATCCGTATCCGAGCATGGCCATGCATTTCAGTTACAGCTCCTCGAGTGGCCCTGAGAAAAATCGAGTACCTGATAAAGGCTGAATATTTCCTTCAACTCGACTCCATCCGATCTAAGCACAGCATGAAATGACCCAGAAAAAATCTACTTGGCCCCCTGTTACGGATGACCGTGAGAAAGAAACCAAAGTCACCCAAAATCTGCCTTAGTCTCAAGAGACAGTCGATAGTCAAAAGAATCGACTCTTAGGATCACCATGGAAGTCCTATCCACGACCGGGCACCGAATGTTATAAAACATTTAGGACTCCACGTCGATGTCACAATTGTGTCCTGCGAGATATCCGTATAACTCGCCTCTGTGATTGGTCAGTCAACCGGTTGACTTATGGCTCGTTGAACCCACCATCAACCAACGTCACAAAATAATTGCCAGAGTTATCAGCTCATGTGGGCAATTAAGGACTGAAAAATATAATGTTCGTTCAGTTCACTTTGTGGTGTTCAAAAATTGTCGTACAATTCCACATGAAAAACAAAATATATAAATATCAAAACGATGATGTCGTATAGAGTACAAGAAAAATGAATCTAATCCATAAAAGAGTACTACAACTTAGGAACACGTTTAATTCCCATGGAATTAACGTGCCCTTCATGCTTATCTTGTCGTAATGGTTTAGTGAGAGGATCTGCTATGTTATCATCTGTAGCAATCTTTTCTATCACTACTTCCTTTTGCTCCACGTAATCCCGGATTAGATGAGCTTTCCGTTGTACATGTCTAGACTTGTTGCTAGACTTTGGCTCCTTAGCTTGGAAGATGGCACCACTATTGTCGCAATAGATGGTGATCGGGTCATTCGAACTAGGCACTACAGATAGTCCATGTAAGAATTGACGCATCCATATCGCTTCCTTTGTAACTTCAGACGCGGCATAGTACTCGGACTCAGTCGTAGAATCTCTTAACAGATTTGTTTGGAACTCTTCCGGTGATCTGCGGCGCCATTGAGAGTAAAAACGAATCCGATCGAGATTTCGAGTCATCTCGATCCGTTTGGAAGCTAGCATCTCACGAACTTAGGTTGCGCATAGCTTTTGAGGGCCTCCATAAGTCAATGCCCAATCTTTAGTCCTCCGTAGGTACTTAAGAATGTTCTTGACAGCCAGCCAATGTGATTCACCTGGATGCTGTTGGAATCGACTTGTCATACTCAATGCATATGCCACGTCCGGACGTGTGCATATCATGGCATACATGATTGATCCTATAGCCGAAGCATAAGGAATCCGTGTCATGCGCTCTTTCTCTTCCGGTGTCTCGGTGACCGAGACTTGCTCAAATGCACCCCGGAGCCATAGGAAGAAACCCTTTCTTGGAGTTAGTCATGCTGAATCTCTCTAGGACTTTGTCTATGTAAGACTCGATCGAGAGATAACATCCGTCGTGATCTATCTCGATAGATACGGATGCCTAGAATTCTTTGCGCCTCACCCAGATCTTTCATCTGGAAATGGTTTTTCAACCATACTTTCACCGAAGTTAAGAGAGGTATGTTATTCCCAATCAGGAGTATGTCATCGACATACAATATTAGGAAGACAATCTTGCTCCCACTCGACTTGATATAAAGACATGGTTCCTCGACCGATCGAGTAAATCCATTTTCTTTAATCACTTGGTCGAAGCGATGATTCCAACTCCGAGATGCTTGCTTAAGTCCATAAATGGAACGCTTAAGCTTGCACACTTTCTTAGGATGTTGTGGATCGATAAAACCTTCGGGTTGTACCATGTACAACTCTTCCTCCAAAAAGCCGTTTAAGAAGCTGGTTTTCACATCCATTTGCCAAATTTCATAGTCATGAAAAGCGGCAATCGCTAAGATAATCCGAATGGAACGCAGCATGACTACGGGTGCGAAAATTTCATCGTAGTGTAAACCTGGCACTTGGGTGAAACCTTTAGCAACTAGTCGTGCTTTATAGATATCTTGTTGACCTTCCACAGAATGCTTTATCTTGTAAAGCCATTTGCATTGAAGGGGACGAACCTTAGCAGGTAAGTCAACAAGATCCCATACGTTGTTCTCATACATAAAGTCCATCTCGGATTGCATGGCCTCAAGCCATAGCTTTGAGTCAGAACTAGTCATGGCACCTTTATAGGTTGCGGGTTCACTACTCGTTAAGAGTAGAACGTCATCTATGTCATGTTCCTCGACCATACCAATGTATCTGTCTGGAGGAATAGAGACTCTGCCCGACCTCCTAGGTTCCTCAGGAATATTCACCGCAGCCGGGATTGAAGGAATTGGTTCCTCCAATGGTTGCTCGGTATGTGGTTCTGGAATCTCCGACAGGTCGAAGGTTCTATCACTCTTTGCATTCTCGAGAAATTCCTTCTCTAAGAATGTCGCACTAGCCGCAACAAAAACACGTTGTTCGGTTGGCGAATAAAAGTAATGACCAAGTGTTCCTTTAGGATAACCTATAAAGTATGTCTTGACCGATCGCGGGCCGAGCTTATCCTCGTGTCTCCACTTGACATAAGCCTCGCAGCCCCAAACCCGTATAAAGGACAAGTTAGGGACCGTTCCCTTCCATAGTTCATATGGAGTCTTGTCAATGACTTTAGACGGACTTCGGTTAAGTATTAGAGCAAAGCGGTGACAGAAGAGCATAACCCCACAATGAGTCAGGCAACACGGTGTGACTCATCATGGATCGAACCATATCAAGTAGTGTTCGATTTCTCCGTTCGGACACACCATTCAGCTGAGGTGTTCCAGGTGGAGTTAGCTGTAGGGCAATCCCACAGTCCTTTAGGTGTTGATCAAACTCGTGAGAAAGGTACTCGCCACCACGATCTGAACGTAGTGTTTTAATCTTTCTACCCAATAGGTTCTGTACCCTATTCTGGTATTCCTTGAATTTCTCAAAGGATTCACTTTTGTGCTTCATTAAGTAGACATAGCCATATCTACTTAAATCGTCCGTGAAAGTGATGAAATACCTATAGCCTTCTCGTGCGGTGATTGACATAGGTCCACATACATCCGTGTGTATGAGTCCTAATAGGTCAGCAGCGCGCATTCCAACACCTTTGAAGGAAATACGAGTCATCTTACCGATGAGACATGATTCACACGTGCCAAATGATTGAAAATCAAAGGCCGAGATAGCTCCATTTTTAATGAGCTGTTTTACGCGTTTCTCATTAATGTGTCCCATACGGCAGTGCCATAGATACGTTTGATCTTTGTCACCAACCTTTAACTTTTTATTCATTACGTGTAATATTTCGGTGGTCTGATCTAAAACATAAATTCCGTTCATGGAGACTGCCTTGCCATAAATCATATCGTGTAAAGAGAAAATGCAAGTATTATTCTCTATTACAAATGAAAAACCAAGTTTGTCAAGTGCAGAAACTGAAATAATGTTTTTCGAAAGACTAGGTACATAATAGCAGTCATATAATGACAACTCAAATCCGCTAGGAAGCTGGATCACATATGTCCCCTTTGAGATAGCAGCCACTCTTGCTCCATTCCCAACACGCAGGTCCACCTCACCCTTTACGAGGGGTTCGATGTTTCGGAGCCCCTGCACATGATTACACAGATGAGAACCACAACCAGTATCAAGTACCCAAGTTCCGTAACTTGCGTGGTTAATCTCAATCATATGAATAAAAGTAGAAGAAGAAGACATACCAACAGGTTTAACACGACCTGCCTTTAAGTCCTCATGATAAACAGGACATGTACGCCTCCAATGCCCAGTCTTGTGGCAATGATGGCATTCCATGTTTTCATTCTTGCTCTTTGTCGCACCTGATGAGGTGCTCGACTCACCAGGCCCACTCTTGCCTGAACCCGACTTCTTAAACTTCGGTTTGCCTACTGCTAGGCCTGGCTGAACTTTGCCCTTACCCTTGCCCTTGTTTGACACAACGAGAACATCCTGTTTCATGCTCCCACTGAACTTCATGTCCTTCTCGGTCTGTACGAGAAGGGAGTGCAGTTCATGGGGACTTTTCTTCAAATCATTCATATAGTAATTCGCTCTAAATTGCGAAAAACCATCGTGGAGTGAGTGAAGCATGCGGTCAATAACAATGTTCTCGCTGATCTTACAATCAAAGGTCTCCGACTTCTCGACATTCTCAATCATGCCGAGAATGTGTGGGCTAACCGGTTGGCCCCTTTCGGAGTCTCGCATCAAAGAAGCGAGTGGTATGCTCATAGGTCACGATTCTCGGTGCTTTCGAGAATTCCTTGGTGAGCGTGGTGAAAATCTTGTTTGCACCTTGGGCTATGAAGCGTTTCTGCAAATTGGGTTCCATTGCAAAAATGAGTACGTTTTTAATCGCACCCGCTTCCAAGGCGAAATCGTTATACTTGTCGATCTCGTTAACTCCAGCCGTGGGGCCTGGGTTTGACGGCATGGGCTCAAGCAGAATCTGAGCTTCCGTCGCCAGCGGCAAAGATTCCGTAATCTTTGCCTCCCGATCCGCGAAGTTTGATCCATCATTCTTGATCGAGTTGACTGATTCATCTGATTCATGAAGATCCGAAGCCAGGACTCACGGTCCAATGTGGCACTTGGCATTGGGTCGTTCAAGTGACCAGCCATGTAGTTATTAGCAGTTTATGTGAACGTGATCTACACTGAAAAAGAAAGAAAAACAAAAACGAAATAAGCAACTCATCGAGGTGATTTAAGTCTATTTAAAATTCATTTTAATCGTGTAGACTCATTGCACTTGTATAATTGATCTCCCTCAAGAATAATACAAGTGATTCCAAGACTCAATTTTCGTAAATTGATAAGCCAACTGTTTAGCTAATTCTTCCGTAAAAACTCTTGGTCGATAGATTTCTGGAAATCCTATCTATAGTCCACCATAATCACAGGATCGTACGAGTGACCATAGTGTTGAGATAAAATAGGTCAATCGGTTCCAACTTACCCGACGTAGAAGGGGTCATATTATGCCTACCAACGAAGAAGGGATTCATTGGAGTTTGACCTATAAAGACCGTTCTCAATTTTTGTTTATACGAGGAAGATCCCATCAACTAAGTTTCAATTCATTTTAAGTGAACGAATAACTAGCAACTGCGTGAATGAATTAATTTAGATGATGGCTTTAAATCGTGTGACATGAGAATGTCAAATAAAACTAACTCGTGACCTCTATATGTGTCAGTTTTCATGCAATTATTAGGTGGTTTGGTTTTTAGGCGGAAAATGATGCATACTATCGTTACGATAAAATAAATAAATGAATGCAATACGTAAATAAAAATTCCTAGTGTGGCCTATCCTAATAAAAAGAACCTAAAACAACTTTGGAATCCACCGTTGGACCCGAGAAGCTTGTCTTGATGTTCCATCTTGATCCATGTAGCGGGAGTGAGCATCCGGTCTCCATCTTTGGTCTTCTCAAAAATTACAATTTAAAATTTACAAATATAAACCTATTTACATTCTAAATACAAAAACTGTAATTACAAGTGAAAAATCCAAAACGGAGATACGAGATCTCAAAATACAACCAAGACCGTGTTCCATCATTACGGTAACACGTTCTACTAAGGCCACACTAAGTTACAACCGTTTGCAAAAAAAAATTAAATACGTAATATAAAGCATTCACGGCATTCAAATTAACGATAAAAGAAAATGCATCAACTAAAACAAATTTATTCGTGACATAATTCCGTAATTATGTTAAATTTATCCAAACCACCTTTTTTAACGATTAAAATTTATGTGATAAAACCGCTTCTATCAGTTTATTTTAATCTATTACAATCCGTTACTTTAAATACGCTTTAAAATAACTCAATGGTACGTGTGTGAACCGTTTCACAATCATAGCGAGTGTACAATATCCGTATAAAGTACATATTGAAGCCAAAAGAAAATTTAAAACAAAGGAATAAATTTACAAAGCTGCCAGAATCAAAAATCCCTCGATCCAGTGGACAAAGGTGCTCGATCGAGGAACAAAAGGGCTCGATCGACTGAACTGGTAGTCGATCGAGAGGAATGCCAAACAGAAAGTGATCGATCGACTAAACTGGTGGTCGATCGAGTACTTTTATTAGCAAATCTGTTCGATCGAGTACGAGGACTTCTCGATCGAACAGATGGGGTTTAAAAGGTGGTCGATCGAGTACGGCAAGGACTCGATCGAGCAAAAACATGACAGAAAAAGCTCTCGATCGAGTAGAAATCCATTCGATCGAGACCAAACAAGTTCTGAAAACTAAAAACCCTCGTGAAAACAGTTTGACAAAACAAAACCTCGCAATTTTGATCAAAACCGTGTAAAATTAAATCAACAAATTGCAAAACATTAACATATTGCTATAATGATCGTGTAAAATAACAATATGCAACGGGCAAAAACCGTATCAGCCGTGTAAACACAAGACACGGTTTACAAAACACAAAAACGCAACAGCAAAAGAAAAAAATTTCTGCCGTGAGAAAATGGCTGATGCCGCACGGTTTTCAAGACAAAAACAGAATCGTTTCAAATCGATTTATGAAAAATCACAAAGAAAATTTACGTGGCCTCGCTCTGATACCACTTGTGGGGTAATATCCGTATAAGACCCTTTAAATATAGGATTATAACGTAAATTTAACATGTGAAAAATGGTCATAAACGAAAACAACAATGAAACGATAAAGAATATGAATCAACCTCGGGTCCTTTTAAGTGCGGCGTAAAGAACAGAAATCAACAGAGATTTCCTCCTAATTGTTGCACCCAAGACCGTCTGAGACTATGCCCTTGTGCTAGAAATGCTTTCTAATTGACTTGCAATATTGAGAAAGCTATTGTGAGTTTTGTCGATGTGAGATCTAGGAATTTAAGAGAAAATTGCACTGAAACCCTAATTTTTTTTTTCACTAATGATGATTAGGTTAAACAAGAAGGAGAAGGCTCTCCTTTTTGTTCTTCTAATTCGGCCAAACCGAGAGCCCTTATGGGGAAGTGGGCTTCCACTTCCTCTTAATTTAAGCTCGTGGTCCGGTCCGTCGGATGCTAAAATGTATATGATGGGTTTTTATTATAAACTGTCATCGGTTATCGGTTATTAATACATCGACTAATAACTCGGATTAGTTGAAGTATTAATACATGTCCGACAGAGACAATATTGTATAATTAATTTATTCAATATACATTAATCGAATATAAATCGTTTATATTCAATTTACGAATTAACTGTTTAATTCGCCTTAGCCCATAATATTTAATCCGTATTAAATATAATATCTCAACATCACATTTTGACTAATTACTAGTCAAATAACTCGGACTAACTGGTTAGTCAAAATTGGCATCTACATGACTGTATTTTCATACTGTCACATCTCTCAAACGTATCCTATAGGTGTGACTTTTAGGGACCAGTTGATCACCGCCATCTGTATGACAATAACGTCAAACTTATCTAGCAAGCCAACCGTTATTGATAAACGTGGATCAACTGATAATAATACCAAAAGTATGCCCTTTGATCCTTTTAGAGATTTATAAGTCCTTGCACTAACTGTTAAGGACACCAACCCCAACAAAAGTAGGCCAAGACTCTGAGCTGGGCCAGATTAACCGAACGAGTTTGGTCAAACTAGGTTTAAACCGGTCAGCCTCGATTTGACCGATGACCCGTCGCGGGACTCGGGTCGAGGGTTTGTCTTTGAGGTGAGATGGGTTGTTATTGGATGTTTTATGTTATGCCTTGATATTTGTGATTATCATTTCACATGTTGGTTGTTGGATGCCTTGGATGCCTTATGCTTGAGTCTTGTTGCCTCTTTGCCATTTTATCTTGTTCTCATGGATTATGGTACTGTTGGTTAACTTGAATTTGGATTATTATTGATATTGGAGATATTGTTGGATTGTCAGCTGAATATGCTCTTGCGTAGCCTTTCATATGCTAGGGTGTGTATGATCATTTGTGTGTGCAAGTTTGGACTCTTTGCCCCTCTTATGGTTAATTGGGTGTCCTACTTGTCTTGTGTGGTGTGGGCTAAAGTATTCAAGCTGGGACTAGGTCCTAGGTGAGTATTTTGGCCTTCGTCATAGATAGGCCATTATAGTCTTTGACGAGTATATGTTCATCGCTTAATAGCCTTTGTGTCTTAGCTTGGTGGGTTTATATCCAAGTTAGGGCATGACCTCCTGACGTACTCTTAGAAGTATGTGGTCAGCTTAAGTACTAGCCAACCCTTTGGTGGACTCCTTAGGGGTACTCATGTGGTGTTATCATGGGTCTTGGATGCGGTAGTTTCCGCATGTCGCTAGGTCTGCGTAGGTTTAGGACTAGGGTGTTTACCTTACCTCGTGGTATAGACTCGAGTTACAGAGTGACTATTGACGGTACTAGGAACTTATGTCTGTCTCTAGATATATTGTCCTTTCTTATTTGATGATTCTATGAATCATAGAAGGTGAGATGCAAGCCGGCTATGGTTGATAGAGTTTGGATTCCCGGATGTTATGTGATTCACATGATAGTGTAGTATGAGTCGGTCAAGTATTCACATGCTAGGACTATGTGTTGTTTTATTGTTGTTCGCATAATAAGCACGATTGTTTAGCATCTATATGCTAAGGCTATGTGTTATTCATATTTATATTTTTATGTTTACATGTTATATTAATTATGACATTTCGTGGCTGGGAGGACTCAGAGTTACTCCCCACTGACTGTGGCTTTCGTATTTGTATAAAATGCGATTGACAGGTAGGTGATGCATATATGGGGTACATGGACGAGCTAGCGAGCAAAGTAACCTTGGGACCTAGATTGACTTTATTCTATTGTGACCCTTAAACACTTTTTATGTCATATACTTTCTAGGGACATATGTCTCCCTTTTTCATATTTGGGTTGTATAATTTTGTTCCGCGACTTTAGCGATGTTTTATTTATGAGATTTATTTTAGACCTTGCATGTTTGACACTTTCCCATTTGGATATTTTTATAACAGGTTCAGGTTTTAAAAATTATTGGTTTTTACCCAAATGAACCTATTACAAACATATTCATGCAGTTTTTATCTAGAATTATGTGTTTACTTTTCCGCAATGAATGAGGGTGTCACAGTTGGTATCAGAGCATATTTGCTCCCGACGCACGTTTGTGCACCCCAATATGAATAACTTGACCTTAAATTAATAAACTTGAGAGATGGGTAGGATGGGTAGACTTAGGACTAGACCTGGCAAACGGGTCAACCGGGTCGGATTCGGGTCGGGCCAGTTTGGGTCGGGTCATTTCGGGTTTCTCAAATTTTCGGGTTAGTTCGGATCGGGTCAGTTCATTTCGGGTTACGGGTCTATTTCGGGTTTGTTGGTCGGGTGTGTTTCGGGTCAAGCGGGTCGGGTTAATTCGGGTCAGGCCATTTTCGGGTCAAAGATTAAGAGAAGAGAGACATTTCAAGTCTATTAGAGTCAATTAAAGTTATATTTTGTCGGGTCATTTTCGGGTTGAGTGGTTTCGGATTGGTCATTTCGGGTCGGGTCTGTTACGGGTCCATGAAAGCTCGGGTCATTTTCGGGTCGGGTCGGGTCACTTCGGGCTTCGGGTGTCATTCGAGTTCAGCAATTCGGGTCGATTACGGGTCTCGGGTCATCTTTTCGGGTCGGGTCAATCGGGTCGGGTTGATTTTGCCAGGTCTACTTAGGACCTTATGTTGTAGTCTGTAGTGTGTTTGCTCTTTGTTAAGTTCTAACATGTTTGTTGATTGCCATGTAATATTTGTTGTGCCTTATATCAATAACCGTAAACCTACCAACGTGAAGATCAAGATTTGGTGCCTATTGTCGAGGACTGAAGATTTGTTTACCTTTGAAGAATGCTTCTACTTCCTCGAAGATGTTTCTCATTCTTTGTGTACCTTGTCTTATTCCTTATCTCTTGGTGCTTATTCTCCTTCTAAAATCTCTTTTCTTTTTCCTTGGAAGTTACTCTTGTACCCTCCTAACTTGTCCTTTGTTCCTTGCTTATCGTACCTTAACGCCTTTTTGACAGTACTCTTTCTTTTGAGGAACGTTGACCTTGGTTTGGAAAATTTGACTTTTGAGGAGATTGTTTGTGGTTAACCCATAACCATGGTTTTAAGAGGTTGTGATGTTGGAAAGACTTAGGTGGAATTGAGTGGTGGAATCGAAGGGGTAAGATTGAGAGAGTAAGTAAGTTGAATTTACGATTGGCTTTCGTAATCACTTTGGATATGAGGGTTTTATAAGGTATATGTTACCATATGAGAAATACTAATTTTGGGATTATTAGTTGGTCTAAGTGAGTGATCTGAATTACTACTTGAGGTATGGAATGAGAGTGAGACTAAGCTACATTGTTGGAAAATCTTAGCACTTGTTTTAGTAACTAGAAAAGATAATGGTATGGTTGACGCCAATTGTTAAGTTGAAGGACATAGTTTTAATTTATGGTGTTAGAATGTGGGAATTTAGAGATTGGAATTAGGACCCTTGATTGAAGATTTTATCATTTTGAGAAACCCATGGTTGACACTAGTTGGATATGAGTATAGCTTTGTTGGAACTTTGACCTTGATCTTGTGGAAGTTGTTTGTGGATGTTTGAAGATTTGGAGTGGTGAAATCACATTTATAGTGGAGTACCCTGTTTCAGGGAATAGATTAGGATGAAGTAACATGAGCATTTTGAGGAAATCCTTGGGAGTGATGTGGTTATAAGTTTTGTTTCTAAGAAGTTTTTGGAACCGCTCAGGTTGATGTTGTTGTTTGAGATTTGAGTACCTGGCGTTTCCTTGTTGTCTAATTTCCTTTCTTCTTTGACCATAAGCGTTACCGTTCATACCTCCTTTTCCTCGCTTCATCTTGCTCATGATCTTGAATTAGCCGCCGTGGTACATGTCTTGAAGACATGAAGGCATTACCTTATTGGAGTTCATTGCCGCATTTATACCGATCATAAGAGTTTGAGGTGTATCTTTACCCAGAAAGAATTGAATATGAGGCAAAGAAGATGGCTAGAGTTGGTGAATGATTATGATGCCGATTTGATTTATCATGAAGGGAAAGCAAATGTGGTGGCCGATGCTTTGAGTAGGAAGACTAGTCACTCTTTGAGCACTATCCGTGTGTTACCTGATGAACTTACCACGGAATTTCAAAAGTTAGGGATGAGCCTTGTTGGGAAGGGCTTTGACTATCTTAGTGCCTTGAGTGCAGAACCCGACTTTTACCGTGAGATCCGTACGTGCCTACCTGAGGATGCTACTTTCAAGTCCATTCAAGCAAAAATCCAACTTGGGCAAGCTAAGGATTGTATGGTGGATAGTGATGGATACCTCCGTTATGTATGTTCCTAGAGTAGCCGAGTTGAGGAAGAAGATCCTTGATGAAGCTCACCTTTCTCCTTACTCCATTCATCCTGGTGGTGACAAGATGTATAAAGACTTGAGATTACAGTTTTGGTGGCCTAGGATGAAGATTGATGTCCTGGAGTATGTTAGCAAGTGTCTTACCTGTCAGAAAGTGACGATTGAGCATCAGAAACCGAGGGTTTGCTACAACCTTTGGATGTTCCCCTTTGGAAATGGGAGTCCATCTCCATGGACTTTGTGATTGCTTTACCTAAGACTGCTAGCGGAAAAGATGCGGTTTGGGTGGTTGTAGATCGATTGACCAAATGTGCTAGGTTTATACCTATCAAGGAGACGTGGAGATTAGATGTCCTAGCTGAGGCCTATGTGAGGGAGATAGTACGCTACCATGGAGTGCCTAAGGATATAGTTTCAGATCGTGACCCGAGATTCTGTTCTCGTTTTTGGACTGCTTTGCAAAAGCCATGGGTAGTAAGCTACTGATGAGTACCGCTTTTCATGCCGCTACAGATGGGCAGACTGAGAGGACTATCCAGACTTTAGAGGACCTCCTCCGTGCTTATGCTTTAGACTTCCACACTTCTTGGGAGAAATGTTTACCTCTTGTTGAATTCTCCTACAACAATAACTATCATACTTCTATCAAGATGTCACCTTATGAAGCTTTGTATGGTAGGAAGTGCAGTAGTCCGGTCTGTTGGGATCAAGTCCAAGATGGTCATGTGTTGGGACCCGATTTGGTGACTGAGACCATCAATCAGGTTCAGATCATTCGAGAGCGTATGAAAGCCGCTCAAGACCGACAGAAATCGTATCGATGCCCGTCGTCGACCACTTGCCTTTGAGGTTGATGATCGAGTATTCCTTAAGGTGTCACCTATGAAAGGGGTGAAACGTTTTGGTGTGAAAGGAAAGCTGAGTCCCAAATACATTGGACTTTTCCGTGTGCTTGAGAAGATTGGTCCCGTTGCTTACCATTTGGAGTTGCCCCCGAATTTGAGCAAGGTTCATGATGTCTTCCATGTATCTCAGTTGAGGAAGTACATTAGTGATCCGAGCCATGTCATTCAAGAAGAAATCCCAGGTTTGGAGCCGAACTTGACTTTGGAAGAAAGGCCAATCCGAATCCTCGAAAGAGCAAACAAGCAACTTAGAAACAAAGTTGTGCCCCTAGTTCGTATCCTTTGGCGTTGTGGAAATGTCGAAGAAGAAACTTGGGAGCCTGAATCTTCTATGTTAGCTAAATATCCCGAACTTTTCTCGTGAGGTAATCCTCTTTCCTTTATCTAATTCTTGTGAGTTTTAGCTAACCTTTCGAGTGTTCCTCTCCTTCTCTTAAATATTCTCCGCGTTAGTAGTCCTTGCTTAGTTGTTTAAAAGTCGTAGTTAGAGTTTGGTCATAGCTAGTGGAGTTATTATCCTTTTTATAGAGTTTCGAACTAAAGATTTTTGAAAATGTTTTAATGTTTTCCACTTGTTTGAACGTCAATGAGTGGTAAAGCTCGTTATTGGAGACGTCCGATAATTGGTTTTCTCATTTGTTGGTGTAAAAATATATATTTTTATGTCTTTGATTTGGAATGTTGATGTTCTTGAACGGCCGACGAGGATATTCCGTTCCTTTGAAAAGACACTTATATTTCATACGTTCACATTTTGAAGATTTTGTTTACTTGATTTTAAAGAGATAGACCTACATATATACAATGTTCCTTCTTCTAAGTTTCGGGGACGAAACTTCTTAAAAGGAGGGATGATTGTAACACCCCGTAAATTTGAAGACCTTTATTATATTTTAAAAGTAATATTTTAATCTATTTTAATTTAATATTAATTTATTTGAAATAAAATTTATTTGATAAAATATAATCTTATTTTATTTTGAAGAAATGTAATTATTTTTGATAGTTTAGAAATGTTTAAAAGTGATTTAAACTATATTTAAACCTTTTACTTTGATAAAATAGATTTCGGATAAAAGTCGTAAAATTGGGATTTTCCCATTTCTTACGGTCGTTGGGTAAACGAGTTTGGATATTGCGCATATGAGTACTTAATCTTTTAGTAAAATCGTGTTTAAGAACTTTAATATTCTCGGAAATCGCGTTCGACGAATATTTCTAATTACCGTCGAAGCAAACCCCAAAACGTAAACAAATGACCCATCTCCCCATGCCTTTTGGCTGGCCACCTACCCTCCATTGTCCCCTCTTTCAATTCTCATTTCCTTCATAATTCACTCTCTCTCTTCCTTTCATCAAACACCAAATTCATCTAAAAAATCCTCCTTACAATCCCTAAATTCACCATAAATCCTTCATTTCTCCACCAAATCTCATAAAAATTATATATTTGGAATCTTCTCTTCAATCCTCATCTACTAGTAAGCTTTATTTTTATTTCCCCCAATTTTGTTTTAAGGCTCATCTTTTAGGGTTTTCGAATTTAAGCTTAATAATTGTGTTTTTGTTGTTCTTATAGGTGAAAAATTTGAAGATGAGTTAGGTGACTCATATGTGGTTGAAGATGAAGAGTAATTTTGGGTTTTAGAAGCTTTCTCAAGTTATTACTTGTCTCTTTGCTAGCTTAAGGTAACTATTCCGAGTTACTCGACGATTTAATGTCACATAGTAGTTGTATTTGTTGTTTGTTGTTGTTTGTTATCGTTTCTTGTTGCTTGTTGTTGTTTGTTGTTGTTTGAGACGATCTTGTTGATAAATGAATGAATGGAGTAAGATGAGTTTGCTTAAGTTTAATTTATGTTACCCATTTGTATATTATTGTTTGGAACAAATTTGGATGAGGAATTATGTGTTGTGACAAGTCCGTGTTTTGGCTGGAACGCGTCAGTACCGGACCGAGACGGTTTCCAATGTTTCCAAAAATATGACAGATTGAACGGCATCGAAAAATTAGGTGGTTTAGCCACTTGAATCACTCAATTCGGAGTCCGTATGAGTAAATGGCGTCGTTTTATCGATTAAAAATTTATAGAAAAGTTTACCCTTGTGTGAGACGGTTATTTATGCTATTTTATTATGTGAGAATTTTGTGGAATTAGTTATTTTGTAAGTTGGAATATATTTCCTTATGTTAATAGTTTTTCACATGATAGAAATTGAAAATGGTATTAGAATGATATTGTGATGAATTTTGTGATTTGGGCCAAAGTAGGCCAAGACTCTGAGCTGGGTCAGATTAACCGAACGAGTTTGGTCAAACTAGGTTTAAACCGGTCAGCCTTGATTTGACCAATGACCCGTCGTGGGACTCGGGTCGAGGGTTTGTCTTTGAGGTGAGATGGGTTGTTATTGGATGTTTTATGTTATGCCTTGATATTTGTGATTATCATTTCACATGTTGGTTGTTGGATGCCTTGGATGCCTTATGCTTGAGTCTTGTTGCCTCTTTGCCATTTTAGCTTGTTCTCATGGATTATGGTACTGTTGGTTAGCTGGAATTTGGATTATTATTGATATTGGAGATATTGTTGGATTGTCAGCTGAATATGCTCTTGCGTAGCCTTTCATATGCTAGGGTGTGTATGATCATTTGTGTGTGCAAGTTTGGACTCTTTGCCCCTCTTATGGTTAATTGGGTGTCCTACTTGTCTTGTGTGGTGTGGGCTAAAGTATTCAAGCTGGGACTAGGTCCTAGGTGAGTATTTCGGCCTTCGTCATAGATAGGCCATTATAGTCTTTGACGAGTATATGTTCATCGCTTAATAGCCTTTGTGTCTTAGCTTGGTGGGTTTATATCCAAGTTAGGGCATGACCTCCTGACGTACTCTTAGAAGTATGTGGTCAGCTTAAGTACTAGCCAACCCTTTGGTGGACTCCTTAGGGGTACTCATGTGGTGTTATCATGGGTCTTGGATGCGGTAGTTTCCGCATGTCGCTAGGTCTGCGCAGGTTTAGGACTAGGGTGTTTACCTTACCTCGTGGTATAGACTCGAGTTACAGAGTGACTATTGACGGTACTAGGAACTTATGCCTGTCTCTAGATATATTTTCCTTTCTTGTTTGATGATACTATGAATCATAGAAGGTGAGATGCAAGCCGGCTATGGTTGATAGAGTTTGGATTCCCGGATGTTATGTGATTCACATGATAGTGTAGTATGAGTCGGTCTACTATTCACATGCTAGGACTATGTGTTGTTTTATTGTTGTTCGCATGATAAGCACGATTGTTTAGCATCTATATGCTAAGGCTATGTGTTATTCATATTTATATTCTTATGTTTACATGTTATATTAATTATGACATTTCGTGGCTGGGAGGACTCGGAGTTACTCCCCACTGACTGTGGCTTTCGTATTTGTATAAAATGCGATTGACAGGTAGGTGATGCATATATGGGGTACATGGACGAGCTAGCGAGCAAAGTAACCTTGGGACCTAGATTGACTTTATTCTATTGTGACCCTTAAACACTTTTTATGTCATATACTTTCTAGGGACATATGTCTCTCTTTTTCATATTTGGGTTGTATAATTTTGTTCCGCGACTTTAGCGATGTTTTATTTATGAGATTTATTTTAGACCTTGCATGTTTGACACCTTCCCATTTGGATATTTTTATAACAGGTTCAGGTTTTAAAAATTACAGGTTTTTACCCAAATGAACCTATTACAAACATATCCATGCAGTTTTTATCTAGAATTATGTGTTTACTTTTCCGCAATGAATGAGGGTGTCACAGTGATGCTTTTCTAAAGGGGGAACCTGACTTGGCTACTGTCCAGATCAATAATATTAAGAATGGTCTTCCGTTCTTCCTCATGGGTGGGCACAACTGTTGTCAAAAAAACAAGCGTCTCTAGATTTAGAGACTTTTTCTCTCACTACGCCAAATAAGACATCCAATAACGGTCAAATAATGCAATTATCGTTATTAAATAGAAACACGGAACCGTTATTGCAACGACTGTTGTTAAATATATACCACGGTTGTATGACCGTTATAAAACTGTTGTTAATTATGTTTATGGCAACGGGTATACTTTTAAGAAACCGTTATTAGATATTAATAACGGTTTCAAACCCGTTGTCCTAGTTTACTATTGACAATGGTTTAGTGGTTCCAAAACCGTTGTTAAATATTATCTATGATAACGGTTCATTTCGTTATCTTATTTAATTAAATGTCAATATTTAACAACGGTTTTATTGCGTGATAAACCGTTGTTATATTTATCATTTGATGAAACTTTGACAACGATTCTTCTTAAATAAATCGTTGTTAACATTTTGAAGTCGACAATGGTTATCGTTCGTTATCTTATATTTTTGGCGGTTTGAATGGGGAGGGAAAAGATGTCAACGGTTATTTATCTAAATAAATAAAACCGTTGTCAAATAATTGTTTGCAACGGGTTGTTTTTAACCGTTTTCGTTTTTAATTTTTTTTTCTTTTTTTTTTTTAAAAAAAATTTAGCTTGTTCTAGCAGCTGCTGAAATGCTATTTTTTCAACAGCGTTTGTAGCAACTACTAGAATGCTATTTTTCAGCCGCTGCTGAAAATAGCATTCCAGCAGATGTGCACTGTAAAAATTCAATCCTGCATCAAATATTACACCCCGTGATCAATTAAACCCAGTTTCAAAGCAGTACAAAGAGGATGATCAGAAGCCAAAACACAACTTCCTCAAAAAAACAAAAGAAGCCAATACACAATGGCTGTATATATATACACACACACACACACGTATATAAAGCATGAGCAAATTATTGAGACTTCGCTAATGAAACAACATAACTGGCCCACATATTTCTCATCCGATTGTTGTCCTCTGGCGAATATTCTGGGGCTTTGTTGAGTATTAGTGGAAACTACAATTCAAAATATATATAATCAAAATAGATATGATACATGGAAGTATACAGAATTGAACTCAATTTACATCTGAAATAGTTTTTAAATCACACTAACCCGTATCGGAATGGTTGAAAGTTTTCCGTCGATAACCTTCCACATGGAATGACAAATGTAAAAGGCGCATTATTTGTCGTCTGGTGCTTTAGGAGACTATTATATAAATCACACACAAATCAGCTGAATTAGATAATAAACCTCTCACATAAACATTAATTAAATGGTACGAGTAATTATTAAGAATACACTTACTATTGGCGTGATAAAATTGAGATCAGTGTTGTTTTCATATTTCCCAAATGGACATAATCTATGATACCGTCGTTTCAGTACCAAAAATAAATACCTAGCTACTACTAACGGAAGTCAGCGGTAAGTAGGGTCGATCTCCACAGGGAGGCGGTCACTATCTATTTGTCTATTCGGTCTGTCTACGGTCACAAGATGGGGGGTTTGAAATGTTTTGACTACACTAATAAGATAAAGCAAGAGAAAAGGGAATAAGAGAAATTAACAAGGAAGAGAGAGGGAACTAGGATTTCGGGTCATCAATGAACGTCAATTAATTGCGGTTAAGGTCACAGATTAGTCGATGTGTCGTTCTAAGGGGCAACAAATATCTTCTTCCGGTCTCAATTCGCCCTAAAGCACAAATAGCTTAGCTTCCGCCCTCACTACGGTTCCCTAATGTTCGCTACGAGTCTCACCCTTTCCAACCTTCCGGTTCAGGTCAAGGTTTACTACGATAAAATGACTAATTACGTCGACTCAATTAGACAGGAACATTTAATTGTAGCGATTAACAACATAGACATAACCACAATAGACGATCTGTAAACCTAATTAGCAATTAACATTCATTCATCGAATCCCCTAATCCTAGCAGGGAGAATTAGCTAGACATGATGAAAGAAAAAACAAAAGCAAAGGAAATAAGAATAGTGAACATTAAATAAGAGAAAAGGGAAAGAGAAAATTACAGAGTAAGGATCCGGAAAAGAGAGGAAAGCAATAAGTAACAGTAACAGGGAAAAAGTATTGTAAAGTAGTATATGTAGTAGTATGAGATGATACAAGTCACGTCTGATCCTTCCTATTTATAAGAAATAGGATTTTTATTTGACCTAATAGCGAAATAAGACTAAGAAGCCCGAGCCCAATAGCAAACCACTCGATCGAGTGATTTTAAACTACTCGATCGAGAAAAATTAAGCTCAAACCACTTGATCGAGGGAAATAAATACTCGATCGAGTAAACCCTAAAATGCAACTACTCGATCGAGTAGAAAAAGGAGTCGATCGAGCATAATTGTACTCGATCGAGTACTTTCCAGCGCACAATTCCTACTTCGCACACTGAACTTCAAACGGCTTCCATTTCTTTGTTGCTTGGGCAAACAGGGCGATTCCAGTGGCGTTGGAAAGCTAAGAGGACAAGCTTTCATCTCCAATTGGAATCACCTGAATATCCATTGTAGAACTCGAGATATGGCTTTTCAAAGTAGGCACTACCAATTTGAAGTCCTTCCTTTGCTCGCCTAGCTATCTTAGTTCTTTGCGCATCTCAAGACAGCTACATTCCCGCTCCAAATTCACTCTTCCTCCAAATGCATGCTAAACGGACGGTAAAAGGCTCGATTTTACTATTTTCTGGTCCATTCCTGCAAATAGAACAAAACAAACCAAAGTAGCATATTCGGGGCATTTCGTAGCATAAAACTACGATAATAGCATAGAAATACGTGCATAAAAAGGCCAAAAAGGACTATATAAAATGCACGTATCAAATCTCCCCAAACCAAACCTTTACTCGTCATCGAGTAAACTAAATGCAAACTAATGGAACGGAAAAGATAACTCAGAGCTAGCTACAAATGCCCACTTAAACCAATTTAATGCAAACAAACTAACACTTATAGGAAACAGTCAAATGCAAACGAGTTGTAAGATGTTTATAAGATAGCTGAACCGTCGACCTTGAAAGACCTTTAAAATTGGACTCTCACGGGTCACTCTTCTCTTATGAAGCAAAGGGTGAACATATATATGTAAGAGAGAAAGAAATATAGTCGCTCACCTAAACTACGACCCACATAAACATGTATGCAACTAATATGATAGACAATTCTATCTACCGTATACACATTCCAATCAAACAAGGTCCGTCACAGCCGAGGGTTTAAAAAAATATGGCAAAGTTAGGCAATGGGTAAGAAAAGGCAAAACATTTATGGGAATGTGGAGGTATAGGCGGCCAAGCTAGTACCTAAACAAAACCATATGACAACATCCGTTTCCAACTCAATTATAGAACTAAGCACGTGCGCCCTTCATTTGGCACAAAATTCACCAAACCGAACTGAAAATACTCCTCAATAAATGTAAATAAAGCATAAGAGCGAAACCCTCTCATCAAACAACATCTTTTTCTTTCTTTTTTTCATCACGGTTTCTTTTTTTTCGTTTTTTTTTTCAATTTCTCTTTCTTTTTTTTTTCTTTTTCTTTTTCACGTTTTTTTTTTCATCCTCTTTTTCTTCATTAAATACCAACTCCAAGTCAATGGATACAAGCCAAACTCGGCACAATAAAATATATACTGCAAAAATATACACTAAACTAGCTTGACAAGGCAGGCTAAATTTGGAATGTAGCTAAGGGTCAACATGCAAATTTGGCTAATGTGGAGTTAAATGGGTAAAAATGAAAGAAAGGGAAATTGTAAGCACCTTCCTGCATGTGACACCAACCACTAACCTGAATGTATGTAGGCAAAAACCAATTGAATTTCATATACGTGCAAATTGATGAAACATGTTATGCAAGGAGTAACTACTCACAATCCTACATGAAACTGGACATAAATGACACCAGTTTATAAGGCTCTAAATCCTTAGAAATTATAAGTAGGTTGCCAAAATTTTCAGGTCAAGTCTATTCGTTCAGCTAAATTTTAACATTAACTCGTAGATATGCAAAAAGACAGTGCTAAAGAGATTAAGTTTTTGCAAGGCTAAAGCAAAAAGACAATTGCAGTGCAATTTCTACCGTTTCGACTCAACCTATATGCAAAAATAAACGTGAATTTTTTTTTTTTTTTTGAATTTTTTCGATTTTTTTTTATATGAGATTTGAATTTTAAAGAAAATAAACAACAATGCATACAAAAATTAAACGTGATAACAGAAATGCAATAAAAACAGCAATGCAGACACAGATATGGATGCATAACCTCCCCAAACCAAACCGTACAATGCCCCCATTGTACCAAATCATGGAAAGGAAATGCAAACTAAAAGAGAAAGAGAGTAAATACGGAAAGCTCACAAGATTGCGCGAATAAGGGACCTCCCCAAACCAGCCAGCAACGTGGGAGGTCGCAAACAACTGCCAAATACCGTCACAAGAAGCTAATCCAAGCAAAGAGCATCCAAGGGCACTCGATCAAGAGAGAATGATGCTCGATCGAATGAACTGGGCATACTAAACTGCTTGATCGAAGAAGAATAATGGTCGATCGAGTTGTTTCTCCTTGGCAGGTACTCGATCGAGTAAATTCAGCAGCAAAAGGGTTCGATCAAGTACAAAAAGTACTCGATCGAGCCATCCTTAATAAATTCCTGCAAAGACGCAATACAAACAGCCCGCAAAACTAACAGAACAAGCTTAGCCGAATAGTCTATGGTTTGAAAACCAATTATTACA